>NW_010145585.1:4358-14513 GCF_000699245.1 Pterocles gutturalis | reverse complement strand
CAGAAATGTGCTGCAGCTGTTTCCTTACAGACTGGGAGAAAGGCATGGAGTAAAGATTTTCCTGCGGGAACAGGGAAGGGTCATATGTCACACTGCATCAAGCTTTGGGTAATATTTGTGTCCAGAGCAGGGCCAGACATTGGGAATAGCCCTTTCCTGAACACTCAGAAAATGAGTTTTACTGCATGGGACTCATGGAAGACCTGTTTTTTCCTTCCCAGCTGCTACCTGTTGCCTCTACAAAGTCTGACAAATCATCTTCCTGTTTTAACCCCAATTCCATGGACAGGCAAATCAATACAAAACAAAGCCCTCTTTTATAGAGCTTACTGAGAGATTACAACTACAGTACATACATAAATATAATAATAACCCTCTTTTTTTTTTTCTGATAAGCAATAGGCTCACATAAGCAGTCTTCTAACCTTCAGGATGTATGCCAGGGAAGATTAATACACTTCTCACTTCTAAGAAGGTGAAGTTCATCTGCCAGGTGCCAAAGTGGACCCTGTTTTGTACTATTACCTCCAGAACATAAATCACAGCAAATTGCATTGCTGCAGGCTTTCAGGCATAACATAAGCTGTTCTGTCTGAGACAAACTCTACCCCAGGCTTTGCTCAAGAAATAAAGCTGTGCTAAGGACTCAGGTAGGAAATGCAAATTACCTGTATAACCTGAGCAGCAAGCTCAGGTGTCCCGTGCTTCAGGTCATGTCCGTTAATTGCAAGCACGCGGTCGTTGCTGCAGAGCCTGCCATCTTGAGCAGCCAAACCCCCTTCCAAAAGGTCGAGAATAAAAACTCCTGGCTCATCTGTTCTGCGTACAAGTTTAATGCCAAGCTGCTCGCTGGAGTCGCGTTTATGCAATGTCACTTGAAAGCTGTCTTCCCGCACGGAGCAGGTGGTGTCGGCGTGGTTGTGTGTGCGGCTGCCGAACCGCCTCTCCCTCAGCACGGTGAGGTGCAGCACCGAGCAAGGCTGGGACAGCACAGCTCGAGCGTGGTTGTGAGACACGTTGCTTATGTCAAAGCTATTGACCTGCAAAACAACAACAATGAAAAAATCAGAATGATATTTTCACATGTTGAATTGTTCCTGGTTATGGAAATAAAGCCCTTTGCAAACTAAATTCAGAGCTCACTGCAAAACCAGCCTTGCAGCAACCTACGTATCTGACCCTAACAGGCTTCCTCTCTCGTCCTTACCTCCTCTCCTGCAAACCCACTTTGGCTGCCCAATCTACAAACCTATTTTTAGGTTGGAAAAGACCCTTAAGATCATCAAGTCTAACCCTTAACTTACCAAGACCACCACTAAACCATGTCCCTAAGTGCCATGTCTACACATCTTTTAAATACCTCCAGGATGGTGACTCCAGCACTTCCCCGGGCAGCCTCTTCCAATGCTTGATAACTCTTTTGGTGAAGAAATTTTTCCCAATATCCAAACTAAACCTCCCCTAGTGCAACTTGAGGCCTTTTCCCACAAAGGTGACAACACCTCTCTAACAGTGAACACACTCTGTCATCAGGATTTTTGTTCTCCTGGTCTCCTACATCTGTCTTCCTTAGATCTTTACATTGTTTGTTCTCCAGGACAAGAACTTTGCCTGTGCTTTCAGTGTCAAGCCCAGCATCACTTAAAACTATAAAATAATAGCTATAAAAAGAATACATCCAAATCTCTGAAGAAAGCTTCATGCAGTACTTCCATGATGTAAAAAACAAAAAAAAAAACTCTTGAAATCCAGAATAATGAAATTGTTCATTAAGGCAGTAGAAAAACGTGGTTGTACTAGCTCTAGTCTTAGAGATTTTCCACCGACTTCAACTAGGTCAGAGTTTCAGACTTACAACCTGTATCACTCAAAATTCAGTTGTAAATGAAAAACAAGATTAAACTTTCCCTCCCTATAAACAAGAATTATGTCTGTTATGTGGCCCATTGATACAAAGATCAGCAATCTTCAGTCATTTCTTGCACTATAAACTGCAATGAGACTTGTCAGAAAACAGGAGCACCACAAAACCCAGCACAAAAGTTGTATTTGCCTTATTCTGTAAGAAGGGGTTCAAAGTTAATCCTAAAATTTAATCCTTAGCGTGGACTATCGTGCCCTGATGGAGGAACCCCTGCCCCATAATTTCAGCAGACAGAACTAACACCAAATGGACTATACTGACCTGCCTTACCTATGCCTTTTAATGCTCCCTATTGCAATCTAAGTAAGTAAAAATATAGATTTGCAGCTCCCCACCATCTAATAGCAATATTCACACTTTAAAAAAAAATAGGAAGAGAAAGGACCCAGAAATCTATATACAACAGCTGCCACATTTACATCATGCATCTGAATTGAGGGTCTCCGAGAGGTCAATGCCAAACAATTTGGCCATGGTAGTTCCAGCATGGCGAAGTGGTAGCCGTACCCCCTGGCACCCTTAATCCTGCAAGAAGCTGCTGCTCCAGAAGCAAAGTGGGAGATAGTCCTCCTGAGCCACCTCCATCCTCCAGCCTGATGCCCAGCCCAAAGCTGCTGCTCCTGGCAGCACCACAAGCCCACACACCGCACCACAGCCGTGTCCTGGTCTGCTATTGCCTCGAGACAGGCTGTAACCTTGGGCAGAGGGAAAAGAGGCATAGCTAGGAGAGATAACACTTAGAGCTGCCACCAGCAAAACCCACCACGGTTCATCCATCAGAGCCCTTAAATTAAATTTAGCTTTATTTTTAGCTGTCACTAGCTAAAGTAAATACATAAAATATGAAAGCATTCAAAGGGCACAGAAGAATATATGCAATAAAATGTAATTATTCTTTCTAGTTCACAACTTCAGAATAAAACAGCCTTAGCATTTCTTGGGGAAAGAGATTCTCATTAGGACATGTTTTACATGAGTTACAGTCACAGTCCAGCACAAAAAAGGGACAATTTGTAAAGCACTTTGAAAATGTTAGGCACCTATCTATACCTTGCAGACAACATACGCTTTTATGTAGCTGTTACTAAATGCTGTTCCCTCAGATCTTGAAAGGGTAATACTTCTTGTCTGACTAGCCAAGAAAGTGCTGAGTTTCACCTCGCAGTTCTTTCTGGCTTTCTTTCAGTCCTTTCCTGCTCCTAAAAGCCTTTGAAGACAATTTCAGAAATATCTGCCTGAAGTGTGCACGCTGAGCTGCATCTAACTCCGGACTTAATTACAGCTGGTAGAGACCGAGCCCGGCCATTTTAATACAGCAGCTCAGCACCTGCAGAGGTAAATTCAAAGCAATAAAGATATTGTATTTTCCAAAAAGTCTGGCTTTTACCTCCTGTACCTCTCCCTCAGCATGACAGGAGGGCTCCAATGGACACACATCTGACAGCCCCAGTGCCAGCACACTGGTAGGGAAGACTCGCTGCAGCTTATAAATCCTATTTATAGTCAATTTATTGCCACTTATGGCTTTAGAAACTGTAATTGACACCTGCCCAAACAGCAAGAATTTACGAAGCTTCACTGGAGCTCAAGCTCCCCATTCTGGCAACCAAGGAGACCCCTGGAGTATTGAAATAAATTAGGCAGCATTCAATCGGTGTCTGCAATTGCTTGTTAAAATGCAACATTTTGGAAACCTCTTGGGTTGCTTTTTTGGCCAGCCACTATGCTAACATTCCAAGAGAGGAAAAAGGCACGTTTCTCAAAAGGGACTTTATTTTGTGAAGTGCAAATTAATTTCATTCCAAGGGCAAGTACAGAACTTAAGATACCTCTATCTGCTCTATTTCAAAAAAGTGAAATTAAAAAAGGCTGACACTACCTTTGGACTGATCTTTGGCCACCAGATCAAAAGCAAACATTGTTACAGAAGTAATTTTGAAATGACGGCCATATATTTGTTTCAGGTGGAATGATTAAAAATAGAAAAAAGCTGGAGGACTGTCTTGTTTATGTAGAACTCAGTGCCATTCTTAAGAGTCTTATAAACAACCCCTTCCCCTAATATAAATTAAAACTCCAAAATTAATAGAACTTGATCTTTTTACACTGCCTGTGGTTAATTATTTAAAACCATAAGAAAAATACACACTTGATCATAACCAACTTAAATTTTAATTGTTTATTTTTTTGCAAAAATATTTAGACCGCCTTGCTTCAAATCATGCCAGTGAAGAATGTCACTGACTCTTTTACACATATGGAAAAAAGCAGGTCAGCTGCCTAGGCTATCAGAAGGTAACAGTGAAGCCAGACTAAAACAACAGCTTAGATGAAGTCAACCTTAAAATCCACAAATTGCTTTTTACATGCGACTTTGTTAGTCAGAAGTAACCTTGAATTCCTCTGGAAAGCATGCATAAAGTTGAAATAAAAGACCAAGTCCCACAGCATTTAACAACAGAAAAATAAACTCATATTTTAAACATTGATAAGAGATGCTAAGGAGGAAAAATAATTCCAGGGACTGGTCTGACAAACATAAAGCATCATAGCCAAAAGTGCTGGAACAACAGGCTCTGCTCTGAATATTAATCCAACTGATAATTGCAAAGCTAACATTTACATACCATAGTCCAACAAGGCAAATCTCCCATGTCATTTAACAGGCAGTTCTGCAAGGAGTGAATAGAAAGCAAGCAGACAGAATATGTAATTAGGTTCCATACTTGCAGTATTTGGTCTCCAGCAAGAAGTCTTCCATCTCTGGCAATGATCCCATCTCGATAAACCTCCTGAATGACAATGTTGATCAAAGGCGTTTCATTGCCACCCACTATGCTAATTCCTAATTCGATATAAGGATTGGACCGATGGATTTCAATAGTAGTGATCTCTCCTTCAGGCAAGGTAGGTGGCTGTTGATTTGCTGCCAATTATTTTATAAAAAGAAAGATGATTAATACCCTATATACCTCATTCACTTTCAATAAAGCAAATCACCAAAAGACAATGTAGACCGGCCACACGACAACAGTTTAACAACAAAGTAAACAAGTGCAATTGGATTAGTTCCACTACTCATTGGAACACCTAGCTCGTTAGAAACAGCTCTCTAAAGACCTAGTGGCATCCATGCTTCCTGAAATGGGGTTATTTGGATTGGAAAAGGATATTCTGAACCCTTTAGATCCTGACCTTTTTAATAAATTTCATACACTTCATTTCCAATTTGGTCATTCCTGTGTTCACATTTGGTGATGATAACAACAATTTGGTTTGGGGGTTACCCTACGGTGCACGACTTAGTCATGCCTCTTCGTCAGCTGGTCTCACAACTGCACTAGGAACTGCCACTGAGTTACCACATCAAGAGAAGGAGCCCATTTCTGAAGCAAACATTGAGACAACTAAAGGGGAAAAAGGGGGATGCTAAAGGATGGCAACTACACAGGTGAAGGAAGGGGACAGGACCACCCTCCTCTGCAGCAAGGCTCAGCGCTTCCTCTCTAAAATCCCAGATGCTAGAGATGTTACTGCTCATTCGGTGCAGATGGGTGCAGGAGTTACTCAGCTGCCTTTTCGCTCGAACAGGACACCACTCCGTGTGTGTGAAGGCTGCTGATCCAGGCAGGGGGGCAGAGCGGAAAAGAAATCTCGTCTTAGAAAACAACTTTTGTAATTTTATAGAAAGTACGTTCCTTCCAACTCGCTGCAAGGCCAGTGCTACTAGTAGATTAACATGAACTTCTGCACCATGATGATACAGCATCATGATATCCAGCACACACTCCGAGATATTTCTTTCCTTCTCAACTGTGACTTTATCTCTGTTGCATATTTGCATATAACCAAAACCCACTAATATTTCTCGAGGAATTGCAAGAGAAAAGAGCAGAAAATGAAGATGCACATTCACAGTTGGCAAGAGACAAATGTTTCCACATCTGATAAAAGGGACTTGAGAAGATAAGTGATGACATACTGTCTGCTACTGGGTTCTCCTCAAAAGGTGGATTGTCGATGCTGGGCTCGTCTGTCCATGCAGGAAGGGCAGGAGAGGTGAAGCTCTGCTCAGCTGGCATTATTCCCTGATCTGCATCTGGAGATAAACTGGTAGGCTGCTCCATCCCACCAGGACCGCTCTCACCCTCTGTTTCTGCTTGCAGCTTGCTTGTTTTCCTTCTCTCCAGAGCAACCCTTCGATGAGAAGCCCCAGGACACCTGTGAAGACAATGTTTAGATCATACTTCAAGCCTGCACAAAATGCCCAGGTACTCCATCAAATGAAATCAGTCTTCTTCAAAGCCACAGCTTTAAACTAATCATAAAAAATATTAAACACATTGAATTTTAAGGCCAAAATAAGTTTTAGTGGACAGAAACAATACTGCCTTTTCCACAAAACTCCTACTACGTTTTTTTGTCTGTGAACTAAATGTGCCGTGCAATGTGGATTTAATCTGTTATGTACATTCCGGTTTCTGGAAGATAACCTTGTCAAAAAGATTAAACAGGACTGGCACAAAATTACGCATAAGAGAAGCCCGGCTCAAAGACACATTTGCAGATCCACTGAAGCAATCTCTGTACACCTCAGTAAGCCAAGAGAGAAGGAAGCCTTCTGTTTTCCTGGGGTCATCTAGGGGAGGAAGGAGAGATATGAACTTTTTACCTATATTGCAATCTAAGAGTTACAATATTGAAAAAAAAAATTATGCTTGTCTAGAAGTTTGTATGAAGAATTTAGCAAAAGTAATACCTCTGCTCATCGCCTCCTCTTGAATCAGGAGGAGGTGTTTCATCCTCCTCCTGTCTCCCCTTTTTTCCTCCTGACTTCACACAGGAGGTGTAATTTCTTGTTTTCCTTCACGTAACAATGCTCCATCAGCATTCTGTGCTTTTCACTGTAAACTAATTTTTGTGATTTCCCATTATTCCTAATGCAGTGATTGTATTCTACAATACGTCATTGCAAAGAAGGGCTGCAAAGTTGCAAATTCATGGAAAGCCTTCTTTTATCGAATAGTCTTACATCTATGTATAGATAATTGGATGTGGACATCAATCTTACATTTGCCTGTGTGACAGGTTTGCCAGCATCTGATATTTCACTTCTTACATTATTTGATGTCCTTAAAGTTCCTGCTTCTGGAGCTACTGACCATCTGAAGATGCTCGTACTGCAGCAGTGTCAGAAAAAAAGGAGCCGTGTTCTTGAAAGGACTCCCTGTTTGTGAGCTTGATAGGTTGTTATAACAAAAGAAAAAATGCTTTACTTTTGTAAGAGAAGCAGAAGCCACCAAAAGTCTAACCATGTTCTAACTTGTTAAAAAGAAATGTTTTCAGAATTACAATTTTCTTCTGACATTCTGTGAAGGGGATTTGATAATTAGATGGTTAGACTGCTGCAGCATGAAGAATTTTGAAGAAATACTAACAAAGTTATTCATCTCTGAACAATATTGATAAAAACACCTGTACAGCTTTTGTGATCCCCAGCAGTGTTATGCATACACAAACCGATATAGATCTCTCTGTCTATATCACGATATACACATTTAGAAGAGCAGCATAAGGTAACCCAAATGTGCTGTGAAATACACATAAATACATAAATTTGAGACAGTTCACATTATGAAATGACACATTTAAGAAATCATTTATTGGAGCTTTCCCCAAGGCAACTGCTGGTCATCTTGTTCTTCAAAGTCAAGAAAGCGTAAGCATGGAAGATGAAAATTATTTGAAAGGTTTTGCTTTGTGAAAAAGTTTCTCTGATTTTAATGAAGGAACACAACTCTTCTTGGTTTTGGTCAGGTAATATTTGCTACATAAAATCCCTGGCATGGTGGGACTGATCACCTAGGAAATCTGGCTGGTTTCAATTTATTCTGGTGGCAACAGTCACAGGTGAAACTTGTCAGGAAGTTTTTATCGTTCACTATTTTACAATGCCAACCTCAAAACAAGAATCCCTAAAGGCCAAGAAAAGAAGAGATACAGTCCTTTTCCTCAAAATTTGTAAAATACTTTAACTTGATGGGTCAGCCTCACACTCCCCAAACCTTAGCAGTGGCTACAGGAAAAAAAAAAAAAGGATCAACCCCCAACATCAGTCACTTCTGCTGCAACGTGGCAAGGGGTAAAGGCTCTTGCAGAGGAAACCTCTTGTCTGCTGGAAGCTCTGCCCCGTGTGCTCTCCCACACTGATCTACAGGGGGTTAGGACAAAGCCACCCCAAGCTGCAGGTCCTTGCTGTCCCTGTACCGCTCTGCTATCGGAGTGGCAATTTTTCAGCGAAGAGGTGAATGAAGAGCTCAAAACTGACAGTGTCAGAGGACCACACTTCAGTCCCACTGAGCTGGGACGGCACAGTCCAGCCCTAACGGACAATTTCTGTGAACCAGATACTTCCTTAGGTATCTTCTACCCAAATACAGTGTTCTTGACTCTTATTCAGACAGTTCACAAGGCCTATGAATCCAAACAACCTGGTGTAGACGGCAAAGCACACCTTGGAACTTTTTTTTTTAAACCATATCAAACCAGGATGGAACAAAAATCGCCCCTGGAAGTGTTTTATTTTCTGTCAAAGCCTTCCAAACCACAGCCAGATCCTCCTCTCCCTCCTTCACAGAAAACATTCCCCCATCATTACCTGGCAGCTGATGAAAGTCATTGCGCGAAATATAAATAGATTTGAGGTTTATTTTTGCCAAGGATATTCAATTATAATTTCAAAGGCTAATATCAAGAAATGTAAACAACCTCCTGAACACACCTACTCAGCTCAGGGATTCCTTCAGTGCAGCACTCTACAAGGCAAAAAAGGGAAAAAAATCCAGATTCTTCCCCAAATTAACCAGTAATTGTAACAGACTATGACTTTCAGCCTGGTCTAGTGCAACTGCATTGTCAGGAAAGTAGCTGTCTGCTGGAGACATTAATTCACAGGATGCCAGTTCCTAGGTCTTTAGACACAATATGCCACCTACTAAGCAGCAAAGCCCAGTATTGCTACTCAAGCACATCTTTAAGGAGATTTTTCATTTCCACTTGCAACATAAAAAGATTTTTACTGGCAGTAGGAATGTTTTATTCACAAATGGGAAACCATACAGCAGTTGTAACTGTTAACAAGCGCCAATAAATCTCCAAAGGCACACACCTTCACTGGTACTGTTTTTGCCAAATATCTGGGATAAAGAGCATTTTGGACTAAATCTTGCAACAAGTTATGTACACAGATGGGCATCTTGGGATCAAAATGAGCATTGAAGATTGTGTTTATGGGTACAGGAATCCATTCTCATACAACAACTTGCATAAACACAGGCTGAAATGAGACTGAAATATGTCTTACAGGAACGGCATTTCATATCTACCTACAAAGCCGGAATATTTTGTCTGGGAGCAAAAAGAAAGGCATGCTTTTTAGAATTTCCACTAATTATTTAATTTCTTTCATGATTCAAGATGCCCAGGAGCAGAGATATTGAAACAACCAGCTAAGCAACTGAGTGATGTTATTTATTGGGAAACTCGAAGGGCAGGTGTTCTCAGGGATGTAAAATGAGCTTCTGCTTATATACATCGACTCTTTTCTCTCCTCCCTCGAGCATCAGCTTTTGCTCAATTCTGGATGGTGACAAAATGTAGCTTTTACCTTCAACTTCTCTTCATCCATATCGACAGAGAAGAAAAGTTTTTTTGTTTTTTGTTTTGTTTTGTTTTGTTGGTTTTTTTTCAGTCAAGGCTGCTGGGTTTCTAATTTAAAAGCTGAGTTCTTGGAACACAAGCATCTGCACATCTCTGCAGCTAAAAAGGGCTTTCATACAAAATCAAGATGTAGTTTACAATGTATTGCATGGAATAACAGTAGAGGCTCAAAAAAACACATTCGCTCACTAACTACTGATAAGAAAGATTTCATCGTAATTTACACCATCAGTTTCTGCCCAGTCTAGAGGTTCGATAAAAACAAACAGACCAAATAGCTGCAAAGCAGTTGCACTAAATCGTTTTCCAAATAGGAGCTGAATTTAAGCAAAGACTGCAGAGAAGCAACCCAAATGCCTTTGCTATTGCTCATAAAACTGACAGAAAAGTGACCTTAAGCAGTAATTCTGGCAAGATTTACAGCTGCAATTTAGAGTAAAACATGGTACTGTTTTGGAAAGTCAATTGTTTGGGTCTTGGTTTCTCTTTTGCCAGTAGGGAGGATAAAAAAA
>NW_010145585.1:0-4304 GCF_000699245.1 Pterocles gutturalis | reverse complement strand
AACTAACGCCTGAAAAAAAAAAAAGGGGGGGGGGGGGAAATGGCTTTTGTTGCACATCTCCCTCTCAGACCCAATGATCTGAGGACCCTACAAGGAGCCGGGTGGCTGTGGAGCAAAGAACCACCACAGAAAGATCCTTCACCTTTCCAGCAATGGAAAGAGTCCACGGGGCATGGAGAAACTCTGAATCTGTTGCCTATCCACTATGTAGGTGTAAGAAAAGACCTGCTGAAAGAGGGTTAATTAAACCCTACAGATTTGCTTCACTTCTCCTGGTGCTACAAAGAGCAGTGTAGGGACAAGGCCTGCAGCTAACGTGGGACTGGGTGAGAAGAACAGGACTCTGCAGCACTATCATAAACACCAAAATAACTAGGATTGCCAAGATTTTGAACGAGAAAATTCAGTATTTCTGCATGCTGATGGACACACAGTGAATAGCTCAATCATTCCTTCAATTCCAGAAAATACAATCCTATCTAAAGTTCAAACTTAACTTGACATAACATTGTCTTGAATGTTGGCCTTAATGTTGAAACATTTGGAAAAATGTCTCCATCCAAAACGGTAACTTAAAACTACCATGACTGAATTTAGGAGGGGAAAACTGAAACACAACTTAAAAGGAATATATAAACACAATACCTAACCCTCTCATTAAAAAGTTGTATGAATTTCAGAGTATGTTTTTGTACAATAGAGTTTGTTCAGGTCTGAATAATCCATAAGAATTAAATGAATTAAAATCATACACAGAAAAGCTCAATAATTTTTGTCAGATTTCCTTATGATAAATTTACCCTTGATATTTGGAAGTGGAATTGGCACTTACTTTACTAAACATTAACAATTTTTCTATACCAAGTGACTGGGAAAAACAGTACAACTCAGCATTACTAATTTTTTTCCCTTTAAAACAGCATACGTGCCTTGTGTTTAACTTTGAAAACCACAGTTCCCAAGTGAATGTGGTGAAACTGAATGACTGATAAATCAAGAATATTTTATTTCTGCAGTGAGGTACCATGGAGTGCAATGAATGACCATGAAGTAATCAAGACTGTGTCTTGTGCCTCTCATCGCCTTCCTGGAGAAGCTTGCAGCAACCTTGCACCCCGAGGTGCCTGGTGAATATGATGACATTTTCTTCGAGCTTCTATGCTCAAACAGAGCCTATTATAACAACGCTGGAAAACCTGAGTGAATGTTTTCAGACAGTGAAAACTAGCCAACCATATTGCATTTCTTAGAAATATGAACTAGCTCATGTAAGGGCTTGTTCAGACTAGGTTATATTAATCTATACTGAAAATTATAATAGTACTGAATTTTATATTTCTTTCACACATTTAATGACCAGTAGCAGAATTTTACTGGATTCACTAATCCACATAAAATCAAATTCAAACTATGCAGCTGCTGCCATTGTTTATGTCAGCAATGATAATTTACAGGTGCTCAGATGTTTGCAAATACACTTAATTGAAAACTGTATATCACCATATACTCAAAATGCGTGTCGGCATCCCAAGACAACAGAAGGAATTGAAGATGAGCAGCCTTCTGCAACTGAAAGCTTTTTTTCCATCAGACAAACAGGAAAAGCTAGCGACTCAGCTCACTTGGATTTCATAATAACCTTGCGCATTAAGTAAATGAATATTTCATATATACCTAAAAGTGAGCATATGCAGTGTTCCATGCACAAATAAATTATGTGGCCTTGTTGTAAACAGCCCTAGTATCACTCAGAGAAGCCAACCAAGGAAAACAGACTGAAAAAGTAAGGCAAATAGCAGTGGGAAACCAGAAGATGAACCAAATATGTAGCAGGAACCTTGCTGACATTTTGCCTTTTATTAAAATCGTATCAGTTCAATATGAGTATTATAAATTGAGCAGTTAGGCGGGCTCACCACCTGCAAGTCATCGCATAGAACAGAAATTACTTGCCTGGAGGAAACAAGGCAAGAGCCTAAGCTAACGTAGAAACCGTGTGAAAAATAAAAAAAGGAATAAAACCAAGAGAGGAGGGTCCTCATTAGTCCTTATACCTCCCTGACGTGGACACCACACGTGCGCGTTCATGCTGTAGCTACAACAGACAACAAAACCCACGCACCTCCAGGCTCACCAGAGTCGGCAGGGTTGCTGCATGTTCTGCATTCCCAAGGTCCTTCCAGGCTCTGAATCCCCAGAAGCCTTCAGGATGTGGGGAAAAAGGAAGAGGGCACGCTGGCAATACGCAGGTGAACAAGCTGCTCCCAAGGCAGGCGGCGGCTGCTCTCTTCCCCTGCTCACGGGGCAGATCCATGCACTTCTTGAAACTACCTTCCCATCAGGTGGTCATCAGTGTCACCTCGAATTGTGCTGGACTGGACCAAGGGTGGGCAGAGGAGGCACATAGCTAACACCACCCGCCTTTTGGGTAGGGTGACAGGAAAGGAAACCTCACCCCATCCTGCTGCAGCCACCACCGTCCCTCCCTCTGGACCCAGGGTTTTGTATCCACACACTCTTTGCCCAAAGAGTCAGCACAGAGAAGACTACCAAACCATGAAATGCCCTCACAAAATGGGCAACTGCTGAAGTTTATGCAGGATGGTTTAAAAAAAAAATTAACAAAGGAGTAAGAAATTAAAAGAAAGCAAAGCAGGTATGACCACAGCCTGTGATTAAGTCATGGAAGTGACTCATCTCAGCCAGTGACTGAGGAGACCAGCAGAGTTAGGACTCATTTTGATGAAGAGTCGTCAGACAATGTGCTTGTTTTCACAAACACTGCTGACAAAAATGCTCACACATTGAACTGTGTTTCCCTAGTGCCTTTTGTCTATGTACAGTGGATATGCACCATGCTTATTCTTCTGGGTTTGATGCTTTCTTGCAGGGACAGTTATACACTTTTCTGAAACCTCTCTCTGCAAAATGAGTGTAGGTTTGCAAAGTTAAACACACTATGGGATTTGAATTAAAGGCAAAAATGCACAAACAGCATTGAGTTGTACACAGTGAATATTTTCTGGAAGATGCAATTCACCTGCACTGGATCCTTTAAAGTCAGATGATTTTCCTTTGAATACGTAAATTTCCTTCCCTACATAATTCTTCACTATACTCATCTTTGTTATAATTTCTTACATCTCTAAACAGTTTAAAGTTAGTTGCTATAGATGTGCAAAATATTTGTTTAGCTATGACTCATGAATTCCACCATATTTTAGCTTTAACATAAATGGTAAGTTGAAGCTTTTGTTCATGACCTATGTGACAAGATAACTAAGGATTAAGAAAATGCTATCTTTTCATTTACTCAAAATATTCTCCAACCTACAGAGGAAACAAAAGCAGTCAAATGTCCCCCTCAAAACAAGTTTAATGTTTTCCCATTAGAAAAATGGCACTGCTTTACACAGAAGAATGAAACATCACGTAGCAGGATACCACACACACCATCCGGAGGCATGCCTTCGCTGGGAAAAAAACAGTGCACTAGTCTGCACAACAGGAAGTACCATTCTACCTGAATTTGGTAATCTTATTTCCCTCCTTCTATCAAGGGCTCCTTTCAGTACTTAAATATTTAGAGTAGGATGGCATAAAGCAGAAGTACAAAATTATTATCAGTTCAAAAATAAGGTCCTAAACATTTAGGTGCAGGCAATACTGGAACGTATCTCTCATGAAAGCTGCACCGAACTTTCTATTGGTGTGAAGCGATGAGTTTCTACCAAATTAACAGGGTGTTGGAAGTGTACTATAAGCAATCAACAAACAAAAAATCCTAGAAACAAACTACAGCCTACTCACACAACATACCATCAACCTGTTCAGTAATGTGATGGGTTAGCCCTTGGCTGGGGGTCAAACGACACACACCTGCTCACACAATTCCCACCCCTCACCTATGGATAGGGGAGAGAATTAAAGGGGTAAAGGGAAAAAAAGGACTCGTGGGTTGAGATAAGGACAATTTAATAACTAAACTACAATAATACTGAAAATAATACTATATACAAATATACAAATGAGTGATACACAGTGATACTGCCCCCCCACCCGATGAAAAGGACTCAGCCTGTTCCCAGCTAACCATCCCGGAGCAGGGAGAGGTGATCCCAGAACAAGGAGAGTCCCGAAACCACACTCACAATTCCCCCAGGTGGGGGGTGCACCGCTCCTGGAGGCACTCACAGAACAGAGATAACAGTCTGAGCGTCCCAGACCGAGAGCTGACTGGGGAGGGAAGGAAGCGACCACCTGGACCCTGCTAAGGATCCTGGAGAAGGGAGGGTCCCAAAACT
>NW_010145584.1:63821-68563 GCF_000699245.1 Pterocles gutturalis | reverse complement strand
CCCGCCCCGTCCGGCGGCGCGCACAGGTGGCTGCGGGGCCCAGAGCCGAGGTGGAGCCTTTGGAAATGAGAACGTGAGACCTCGCTAATCCCCTCCTCCCTTTAGACATGTTGGAGTGCCTTAGGGAAGCACTGGCTTATCCTTACAGGAAGGTGAGCCAGCGGCCGGGATACCCCGGTTTTACAGAGGGTTGGGTTTAGATAAACTGCGGGGGCTGGGGCAGGGCCAGGTAACCCGCCCGCAGCTGCGCGTCCAGCCCCAGGTGGCTCTGCAGGCTGCGGGCACTGATGCAGGCACTTGGATCCCTTCTCCTCCCCGTTCCTCTCTGCTTCCCAGTGAAGATGTGTCAGGTAGCAACATGCTGCTATGGGAGCTTTTCCCTTCCCAGAGGTTCTCCAGCAAAAGGAGAGAAAATCTTGTTAAACCCAGACATTTGAATTTAACTGTCAGGGAAGCAAAACCCACGTTTCCTCACTGTTTTTCTTAAAGTAAGGCAGGAACAAATCCTGATCCTTCCAGGGACACAGGGTGAGGCTGTTTCCACCCAAGATGTAGGCAGCTGATCTGTGTTTTATGTCTCTGATATCTCTGAGCTTGGGATTTTTTTTGCTTAGTCTTGGGCTCAACCATTTTTTCCTCTTTAAAGACGAACTTTATAGGCAGCTGGTTGTTTCTGAGGGGCAATGTAAGCAGATATTCATGTTCAGCCTTTATCCTAAAGTTCTGATTAATTTGAATTCTGCACCTTTGGAGGAGGACTCTTGTTACTCTTTTTCTCTATCTTTGGCCTGTCTGCAGCTTAGTTTATAAGCTAAGGTTGCTTTAGGACGAAACCCACTCTTTCTTTTTTTTTTTTTTTTTTTTTAAAAAAAATACATCTGCGTCATGCTAATATGTTTTGATAAGAGCAATATGTTTTGTTGACACCCAAAGTTATTTTTTGGGGAGATTCTCATGCTAGACAGGCTGGATATTCACGTGGATATGTCTCCTCACCAGACTGTACTGACTATAGTTTGTCTTGTGAAAACGCAGGGGCAAACCAAACTTTCCTGGTTAGTGCATATGACTGGGGGGGGGAAGAGACTGCCATGAGGTTTGTGTCTTTGGTAACACTACAGCTCTGATCTTGGCATGGCTGATGTTTTTGGTCTCTGAGCTTTCAATATGGAAATCACTGGGTATCTGCATAGAGTGTTTCTCTAGGGAGTGCCCATAGTGAACAAATTGCCCTTTTTTGGGGTATCTTATAAAGCTTATGGAATGTAAGGAATAACATAATAATGTCGCATGTTTACTACACAAATCTCTGGAATTCCACCCTGCGTTGTATCTGGTTGTGAACGGGGCACCTTTGCAAGTTTACTCCCTGAAAGTTATTTTGAAAATTAAATTAATTTTGAATTAGTTAAAATTAACACTCTGGCAGTATGAAAAAGTGGTTGTAAATACATTGCAGTGTCACTTTACTTTTTGCTTATATAATCTTCCTGCTATACCTAAACTTATATCAGAATATGGGATTTGCTTAGTAGGCTTATGCAGTGATTTCTCTTACACAACAGCTGCCTCTTGCCTGACTGTCACAGAAATCTCAGACTGTTTCCCTTTGAGATCTTTGGTGGCAACCTGTCATTTACACTGCCATACTGGTTCTGCCTTGCTTCATCCTGACGCAACAGTTTACAGGTTTAGTTTCAATGCTCTGCAGTGCTTGGTGCAGAGGGCTTTCACGCCTATCCTCACAGTGATGTCACCTCACTGTTCCTGTGAAGGGGCTGCTGCTGTTGCCTCATGCTCAGGGCTCGGTGACAGCGCATATCACATAGGATCTCTCATCCCTGTGATCTGCTGGCCCACGTGTTTGTGTTGCTGTGCACTGAAACGGTCTGGGGAAGGAGTCTGCTACAAAGGATCTAGCAAAAAGTCACAAAAACCAGGGTTTTAACTGCATCAGTTCCTTGATTTTTTTCAGTGCACAGATGTTTGTGAGGTTGCAGCACGAGGTGAGAGGAATAGGGTGTGTGCCTGCTTAGGGTGTGTACTACTGGTGCCAAGGAGTTATTCCTAAGGAAGTCTTAATTGCACAAGACTCGTTAATGAGATTTTGTTGCATCTGCCATGAGGCCTGTCCACTGGTCATACCTCAGCCTGCTTGCTTCTTCCATGTACACATGGCCCAATACACAGCTCTGCTTCACTTTAATATCTACAAATAATTTGTAGCCAAAAAACCACAAACTCTTTCCTACTACTCAATCAGGGTTTGTTTTCATCTGTTTGGAAAGCAGACCAGGGAAAGGAGGTAGATGTTTGTCCTCACAGCCCTTGCTCTCTGAGCGCCTACATGGGCATATCTTACTTTCGTTTACGTCCATTCCTACTGAGACACACTGACACTGGGATTTTTTTGTGTGTGGGGAAATGAGTCCTGGCCTAGGATTAGCAGAGGTCACAAGTATCAGGGGATGTGGCCTAGGCTGGCTGTCTTTGCTCATGCACAACATGGGCAAAGAAAAAAACCAGCCCCTTTCTCTCCAAAAAGCACTTAAAGGACCCAGCATCCCATAGTTAAACCCAAGGCATCTCAGAGAGAGTGGTTTCCTCTGGCCACCTTGGAATATGCTGTTCCCAGCAAACTAACGGAGAGTCAAGTGCAGGCAAAGTCCTGAAATTAAGAGAAGGAAGACACTTTCCCCCAAATGTCAAACAAAGCCTTTCTAGGTACAGTGACCTTGCTTCTCTTCCCCATTTAAATATAGGTGCTGTATGTGCATCAAAAACATCTGGATCTCAACAGTGTAACCTCACCAGAAAATGACTACAGTCCACAAAGCTCTTTATGATCTGCCTCCAAATCAGCCTGTCTGGCCATCTACCCTGCTGTTGTGAAAGCTGGGTTGGGTGGAACAAGATAGGGCAATTAGAGAAAAACCTTAAATAAAGAAGAACACACCCAAGTCCATATTGGCACTGATCCTGTCTGTGGTTGAAAGGGATTTTGTACAGTTCATATGGAGATGAGTGAACCACGGGTTGCAGCTGGTGAGGAGGACCCTGCAAACTTGCACCAGGGACAGGACAGGTGAGGGGCAGCAGTTCCTCCATCCCTTCAGCCTTGCTAGTCACCCCAAAATGGTGTCTCTGGGGGCTCAGGCTCGAAGTGGGGCCGGGGCCTCACTGACCCCCACCCCAGGAAACACCCTGCCTTCCTCTTCAGGAGCCCCGAGAGGGTCTGGAGATGGTGACATGTTTGAGCCATGCAGCGAACATAATGTCATGCTATTTTTGTAGCTGTAGCCCCAGCAACTGTCCCTCTTTGACGAAACATGCTCATTTGGAGAATGCCAAAGAGGAACTGGGATTTGTTTTACCATGTGGGTGGCATCTTGACCATAGTGATGGTTTAATGCGAAACCCTCCTCCCCAGCCACAAGTGCCATTTTTGGCAGAGGGGAATTTGTTTCGAGGGATGCCTGTGCCACCCCCATGCTCCCTGGGCACATCTGGGGCCAATGGGAACAGTGTGGGACACATGGTCACCAGCTGTCAAGTGCTGCTGCCTGCTGAGATGTGGCCTGGCAGCCTGGACCAGCCTGTGCTGCCCAGCGGAGGGACAGATCCCAGGGGTGCAGAGCACAACAGTGTCCCAGGAGAATATATCTTAACATCTTGGATGAGGCTTTTGCAGAGGTGTTTCCCCAGTACTGGTCTGCTGGAGCATCATCATTCAAGCCCTTTACCTAAATGCTATTTTCTTATCTAATGCTTTAAGAACCTGCTTTCGTATGGACTGTGGCATTTTTGTGATTACGTACGTAGCCACTGATTTTATTTTCCTGTATATGGCTACAAAAGATACAGGATAAATTCCTGGCACCATTACTTAACACAGGTAAAGCAGGATTTGCCAGTAAATTCCCTTGACAGGATGGTTCACAGAATATGCATGTTTTTTTTATTTTTGATGCCCTAAGTGCCATTTAATTTTCGGAAAAGACCTTCTGAATGCTTGGACAGATTTCCTAAATGCCACTGACTGTTGCAACATAATTTCCTGTGTGCTGCAAGTGTTGTGGCTTAGTCTGAGTTTGTCTCTCTGATCCTCTCCCAATATGACTGTGTAACTCTCCTTATGCTCATAAATAAAAAAGATTTTTAAAAGCAACTTCTTTATCTTGTATATTCAGAAACTAAAATTATTTTTTATCCCCTTTGAGGTTTTCTGCTGTTTATTTCCCGCCGGCTCATTCCTTGTACGTGCTGCCTCACTCCAGTGGCGTGTTCTGGTTTCTGTTTAAGAGCTAATGAGGTCACTGAGGCATGGTCAAAACTAGACTTGGTGGAACGAACTCTGTCCTGTGACTATTCTACTTTCATTTGGTCAAAATTTGCTGTGAATTGTCAGATATTTCCTGTTTACTCGGGGCTCCGGTTTTCTATACGCTATTGTTAAGATAAGTTATGGTTTGACTTCGCTTCCCTGAGTAGATAGAAAACTCCTGTAGCACAGAAATAAGGGATTGGAAGACTTGTTTGAAGCATTTCAGTCCCTGTTAAGTGGTGTTCCTAGTTCAGAATAAGCATCTTCATACAGAGCCAATTGTAGAGAAACCGTCAGGTTGGCTGAAGGTTTCTCTCTGACTCCTTTGATTGCTTTTTCTAATTTCCACTGAAATTAGTGCTCTCTAGTTTAATACGTTCCAGTATGTGGTTTGTATGATGATTTTGGGTTTGTCAGG
>NW_010145584.1:0-63790 GCF_000699245.1 Pterocles gutturalis | reverse complement strand
TGCTGGAGCTACTAATATCACTAATATTCACATTACAATGTTAAGCATTATATAAAATATCAGCTCTACATATCTTCCTTTTAAATTCATGAGCTTTGATGCTAACGTCTTTTTATGGACACCATTCATGTCATTGTCTTATTGTGGATTACATACTATGACTATGTTTAGTCCAGGGAACCTAGGAACCTGTTTGAGTTCCTGATCTGGGTTGGCAGCCAAGGCCGCATCCTGGCTGCATAACGGGGTGAGGCTCAGTGATGAACAGCATCTGCCTATAGCCTCCTCTGGGTGACAAGAAACCCTAGGAATGTGTCCTAGGCAGGAATTAAAAGAACTGCAAAACAGATTAGTTTAAAACATCAATTTACAGTAAATATTTTTAATTTTTATTTTTAATGTTTTGAGGAGATGGTGCTGCATGAAAGGATTTCGGTGAACTCTGCATGACTGTTTCAAGAGGAAGCTATTTTTTACAGATTACATTAATGCTTATAGATACAGTCTAGTGCCTTCAATGCATATAAACCAGCTGAGAAACCTGATCTGAAGTAAGCAATCCATTTGATAAACAGGTTTCAATTTTATTGTTAACATGACCACATAAGCTTTACTTTTCCTCTCAGTCATGCTAGAAAACCCATTTCTTAACCCCTTCTCAGTTGGTAAAATTTTGTCTCCAGCATTAAGAGAAGATTGTGCCAACATTATTTCTTAGAAGTACTGAGGCTGTCAAGGATACTACTGTTCTTCATAGGAAAGAATTCTTCAAATTCATTTCTTGTACAGCCTGTTTTGACAAGTAGCTACTGTACTTGCTCATTGTGACTTGGCCACTTCTGGGCAATGTGGGCAACCACAAGATGTTGCATGTTTTACTCTTTAAAGGCAGCTTTGTGAGCTTTTGCTTGGCTGTTCCTTCAGGAAGTCCTGACAAAAGAGCAGCAATGTAGGGTCTCCTGAGCAATATGTAAAATTATTGAAAATTCACTTCAAAATATCTGTCTGATTTTACTGTCTTGGGGTCATAATATTTCATCTAGCTCAGAGGTACTTCTCCCTGCCTATACCTATATGCTATCTTAAATCTCTCTCAGACACTGATAGTTGCTTCAAAGAGAGTATTTATCCATATGTGAAGGTCTGTATTTAAAATTTGAGTCTACTGCTTGAACTCTGACTTCATGGTGTGACTGGGACAGCACTAAAGGCAAGAGCTCCAACCATGGAAGCAGTGTAATGTGAATGTAAATGCAGCTGGCCAGTAGCAGGAATTTGGCTTGATCAGTCTGTGTTCACGTGAAAGCTGCTAAATAATTGCAACAGTTCAGTTTTTCGAGGCTGTGGAAGTTTACCGAAAATAGCCCAAACTGGTGCCACCTGCACTTGAACTGGAAAACAGCTGGAATTCATACCACCTGAAATTAAACTGGAATCTGTAGCCATGTTGCAGGCTTGAATGTTTCCTAGAGGCCTGCTGTTTCAAAGTATTTTGTATATATTTTATCTCTTCTGCTTTCAGAATATCTGTAGGAAGATGTGCCAGCAATACGCTGTGGGGATGAAGAGCGGAGGGGAAATGGAGGGTTAGCAGTAGACTGTCACATGCTGCCCAGGACGGCTTTGTGCTTGATCATATGGGTCTGAATGCAAATTTGTGGGACTTGCTACCAAGCCAAAAGAGCACTCAAACGTTATTGTTTAAAACTACGACAATTTAGACATATTTTTGTTTCCCCTCAATTTCTATTTCAGTTGATACACTGCCTACTTAACTTACTGTTCAGTGTCCCATAGCTGGTATTTGTAAACCATGAGTTTATGGAACGTGATTTCTCATGACATTCTCTGTATTTACTACCTATTGATTGCTATAAACAGGTGTAACACTGCTGCTTCATGTTTAAAATAGTACAGCTCTGTTTTTTCTAAGCATTGCTCTCAGACTCTCATTAACTAGTCTCTTTGAATGGATTTTTTCCATTTCCAGGATGCATATAAGCTGCTATTATCTAGAAAATGCTACTTATACAGGAAAAGTTACGTGTGGGCATTTAGGCATGTCTTAGCAGATGAGAGGAAGTTACTTTTCTGTCCTAAGCATATTTAAATAATACTAATTTTCAAAAGTTTAGTCTCCTTACTGTGGGTCAAACCACTCAATGCCACCATGTTAATTCTAGAAGACTTCTAGCAAACTGCCCTAGAAATCTTAAAGCTTTAATCTGTTATAACTTTGGATACTAAATGGTGTATTCAAAGTTGTTCATATAGTAATAGTAGTAGAAGATGCATTTGAAAATACAACTCTAAATTTAATTGAACAGGATTTCGGTTTGTCTGAGGCTCACTGGAGGAAACAGGCCATACATGCAGGCAAGTACTGTAGGGTAGGCAAAGATGTGAAAACAGCAGATTTAGTAGGATTTTCTCATGAAGGGGCTTCTGAGCAAACTCATTTTAGCACCTGTGGAGAAAATGTGTTTTATTTCTCTGGGGACAAACCCACTGTGTAAAAAGCTGTACTTCTGCTTTTCAGTTCTATTGTCATCTGTTCCACATGCACACAGAAACACAAAAGTTGCTCCTTCAGACAGACTAATTATTTGATATTAAACTGGAAGTGTTTGAG
This sequence comes from Pterocles gutturalis, assembly GCF_000699245.1. Lineage (NCBI taxonomy): Eukaryota > Metazoa > Chordata > Aves > Pterocliformes > Pteroclidae > Pterocles > Pterocles gutturalis. Next base: position 61,158 of record NW_010145584.1, on the reverse strand, counting down.
GTCAGATTGCCCTGGACGCAGTGAGCTGCGTTTAAGCCAACCGACAGCTCCAGTGACTCTGAAAAACAGTGCTGCTCCTTGGTCTGCAAACCTTATCCCCTTCCAGCAGTCAAGAGTGACTGCAATGGAGATGGTCACAGCTGGCCAGCTCTAATCCAGCTCTGATCCTAACCACGGAAGGGAGGGCATAGCGGCATGGGCTTATTTGCAGGCTGGCAAGCTGCTCTTCGTTTCTGACTTTTCTCTGGGGCTTGTATACCCTGCTCTCCCTCCTCTTTATCTTTTGCTGCAGCTGGATTAAATCTTGGACAAGTTTGCTTCCCTGTCCATCCTCCTGCTTGGGGTGTGGGTTTGCCCTGGAGGGTACCCAAGAGGCCTTGGCGGGCGTGCTCAGCAGGGTGGGTTATTTGGCCCTGGCACTGAGAACGAGACTTGCAACTGGGGCAGAGGAGGATGGAGGAGGAGAAACATTTTGTATCCTTCCTTTCTGCGTGTGCCTGAGCATCAGTCAGAATTCAGGCACACATAGTTAATGGTCTAAGCATGTTTGTGTCCTTGCTGACAAAGTTGCTGTGTATACTCACACAGACAAATGGCTGCACAGTTTTCAAAATTCAAAATGAAAGGGATGTATTAGAATGAGGTTGTTCTTGTATAGCGCTGATACTGTTTACATGTCATGATGCCTTCAGTACCTGGAGCATACTGAAAACCCAATAGTTTTAAAACCAGTTTTTCCCCGTGCTGGCCTGCAATACATCTGGGAAAGGAAAATGGCTGGTGCATCTTTTCTCTGGCACAATGTGTTAATCATCTGCACTGCTTCACTGACCATCATAATTGCTGTCTGAACATTTTCCTGTTCCTGTTCAGGAACAGGAAGAATACTTTTGTCTGTAATCTTTTCTGTTTTCATGTATTTTCATCTTAAGACTGCTCTCTTCTGTTTCTTGGATAACTGGAATTCTGGGAGCAGAAATGTCACAGAATAGAAAAAGTTCTGGGAGTCCTTCTCATTCAAAAGTATAGTGGATTTGAAATACTGCCTTCAAAAAAAAAAAAAAAGGCGGTGAAATAATCAAGGAGGTGGAGGACTTTCTAAGGAAAGAAATTATTATCTTATTAATAAAAAAGTAGCACATTACCATTTGAAATAATAACACAGTAGCATTTTATGACCAAAGTTGCTACATGGCTGTGAAATGAGACAGACTTTCATGGAATAATTTCAAATAGGAGTTTGCTACTTTTTAAATTAGGCTTGTAACTATAGCCATGAAAGTTTTCCATTGTCTGAGACTGCAATTTTTTTTTGAATTGTTGCAAATATTATGTTCACACAGTTGGTAACTTTAATTGCACTAAGACTACAAAACTGTAGGAGATGGAGTGCCACATACTATTTCAGAGTTGGTTATTATTTTTATGTATCCTTTTTTGAAGCATTCATTCCTGTAATACAGACTTTTTGGAAAGAGTTATTTCATAAGTTTGTGGTCGTAAAAGCCTGCATGTTTCTACTCTCAGAGTACAGTGGGAGAAAAAAAATTCTGCATTTAGTAGCAAACACGGGGTTTCAGAATAACTGTTTCTACTTTGTTTGTCACCCCTTCAGATTTAAAATATAAAGGGAACTTGGGGAGGAGTGAAAGAAGAAAGAAAACTTGATAGAAGTCTACATTGAAAGAAACATATGCATGTAAATTTGAATCTTCCTTCTATCGCAGTAGCACATACTAGCCTTATTCATAAACAATTATCCCTTTTCATTATATGTTTTCCTAATAGAGAACAAGAGTAAGGTCACTGAATTGAGGAAATTACAATCTAAAATATTTTGGGATTCAAGAAAGTTTACAACTGGTAGTTTAGAAATAATATACATAGATGATCGTTTTTAGGAGATTTTTAATTTCTGGACACCAGTGGATTTTACCAGCATCTGCGGGATGGGCTTGGGTACTTAAACCTTCTCCATGTGGTAGACATCTGCCTGGGGTTATGTTATACATTTGAAATTGTCCTGTTTGTTATTGCCACAGCAATGTTGAGTCAGGAACATGTTTATAAACAGACTGATGAGTGAAGACTAGATTGCTATGTACTATTTGTAATTTGAAACTCGTTCATATTAGATAAAAAATAGGAAGACAGTAGTGATACAGTAGAGACGTCCAGGGAGAAATAATTGGGTTTTAAGGTATTTCTTCCTTAAGGGTTGTGATTTCTTTAAGCTTAAACCTTCCTTGAGGTCGGTTAACTTTCATCATTCTGTTCACAGCAGAATTTCCCCTTTTATGACAAAGACTCCTCAAAGTATCATGGGCTTCTAAAAAAATAATAGATTTCTATGATTATTCTTATCCTGGTGGAACTGTTGATACCAGCAACACTTTCCTGAATCAGAGTTCACAGTATAAATTTAATTGTTTCAGCATGATCCCCTGGGGTGTTATACCAGCTCAGTGAGTGATGTACTCTTCATACGCATGCGTACAGAGGTACACACCCACACCCATTTGTTCCTTCATATCTTCCTCAAGCACCTGATAAAGGCTAATGTCACAAATGTCATATGAGTTAGACCTTTGATCTGACCCAGGATTGCTTTACTTTAAGTAAGCCAATACGCAACAATATTAGAGTAGAAATAAATGCCATAATAAAGGAGCAAAATTTTGAGCTCGGTATAGAATAAATTCTAAGCCTGCCTGGGTATCTGCTGTAGCTATGCCATGGGGCTGTGTTTCAAAATGTTCTTGGTGCATTGGTTGTAAAAGAACAACACTTCAAACCAGTACAGAAAGTGAGGCTTTCCCAGAAACTGGTGTTCAATCCTGAGGACTCTGCAAGGTACAAGACAGGTATAGATGTACACTGAAATGTTGGTTTTGCCTTAGGCTGGTTCTGGACTTTTTTACATCTTTAATCCTGAAGAATTTATTCCCATTGTTTGTTGTGATTAACAGAGGATCTGGTACTTTGTTCACCCTGATGATAGCAGAGAAATGTGGCTGGAAAGACATCATCTGTCTGTATCATCTGGTCTGTGATCTGAAATTAGCTACATTTGTTATTTTTCAGTGTTTTCTTAGAGCTGTTTTGTTTGTTTTGTTGGTTGGGGTTTTTTTAAAAGCTAAATCATACATTTTTAGTACAGCTTTTGGTTAAAAGCCGAAATTGATGAAATTTTGGTTTTACCTGTAATTTTTGATAAATCCCTGGGAAAGGATTATCTAGCAGAGGATACCTGTAAAACACTACATATGGATCATACTTCTATTTCTTTAAAAAGACAAGATAATGACATGAAATATTTGACTTTGCATTTTTTTTTTTTCATAGTATAATTAAATCTATCTGCTTGTGGGCTATTTATGGACAAAACCCATCTAGTTCTGAATAATTTCTTAAACATTATTTGTGCCAGTAATATGAAAGGAATATAGCTGGTAGTTCACGCTGACATTTCAAGCAGTACAACAAATCCTTTTACTTCTGTGATTTTGAACTGTAATATCTATTCATTAAAGCAACAGCATGGATACGCCTTATATTCCTGTGTATTTCTTCAGAATGTTATTGCTTGAGCCAGAGGAATGAGATAAGGAAGATATATACTCATAAAGGTAATTAATTATATCAGCCAGATCAGGGATTTAGAAAAAGATCTGATTACTTTTATGAAATGTATGGTAAGGCAAATTAAGTGAAATGGTAAGTTATTTTTAGGCTATTGTCTGTATTCTGAGAGCTTTGTAAAATAATAAAAAGCCATGAAACTGGGCAGTGAGGAACTAAATAGGAGAAATGACAGAGCTGTGGTAGCAGGTGTCTGGGGAAACTGAAGTGCCAGAACTGTGAAGAAGAAACTGAGACTTAATGCTCTGTCAAGGACATCATTGGAGAGTACCTAAAATGTGCAATGACAGTGGGTGGAGGAGAATGGAAAACAGAAAAACTAGTATAAGAACTGTAAAATACGTAAAATATCTTTTTTCCCCCCCTCAGAACTCTTGACAGTTAAGAACAGCAGGAGCTTGTCAGACTTTGAAAAATCAGGTATGGCTTGTGGAAGAATACAATAAAATAAAATATTTTTTAAAACAGAGCAGGCAATACTGTTCCATTGTCATTTTTAATAGCAGTCTCAGCCCAGATTAAGACAGTTTTGGGCAGGGACACTGAAAAGCCTCCCTACTCTGGACAAGTAATTTAATCCCTCTGTCCTCCAGAAGGTTGCTGAAACAACCTGCGAGAGGTGGTGTGAGTAGTCCTAATGTAACATGCTGCCGGGAAGCTGCATATACTGCTGTTAGCATGGCAGAAGATCGCACATAGTTTGGCCTGAAAACACCTCACCTCTTCAAGAATTCAGAGCATATCTGAGTTTTACTTCTAAGAATTGTAAACAGATACCAAGATTGTAAAGTCAAGGTGTGTTTACACTGTGCGGTGGAGCCCGGTGCCAGAGCTAGTGACAACTGAGCAGTCTCTGGAACAAGATGTAGAGGAGCTGCACCTTGAGACAAGGCATTTCACATCATGTGCAGCATCAGGTAGTGCAGCTTTCCTGCTTCTGGCAGGCGAGCAGCCCCTGTGCTTGGTGCTAGCTCCTCAGTCCCTACACTGCACCCACTGGAAGTGTACAGATGCTCTGAAGCACTGAAAGTTAGAGAAAACTAGCATGGAGGTTGCCTGTGACTCTTAATTTCGTAAATATGTGCATTATGATACTGTCTCTATTTAGGTGGTTACAGATGATCTGTCCAGAGAGGCTCTCTGATTCTCTGAATCATGTCTTGATGAGTGTTCATACCATCTGTTGTGTAGGTATGCCCAAGTACCACCATGCCAGTGTCCGTGGTGTTACTAAGGTAGTTCTGCATTCCTCACATGGTGTTACTCTTGGAAAGGGAGATTGTGAGAAGGGTGCTGATAAAGAGGTATTTACATTAATGCTGAACGCAATTTCTGTGTTTGTTTGGGACAGATTTTTGACACACATATTTTTGGCAAATTTATTAATTCTATGGGCTGCCATCTGTAGCTTTGCAGGCTGTTGGGTTTCGGGTCTTGAATTCTGTTGCACAAAGACCGCTTCTGTGGCATTCCTACCAACTGTACTTCATCTCTGACCAGGCCAGCTGCGCTGAACAGCCTCTCCTGAAGCTGTTTCAAGTGACTGGTTGCTACAGCACCAACTGTCTGGCTTGCAGCTGCAACAGGCTCTCCTGCCACAGTCCCGTAACTTCTCCTTGCAGCTTATCTTGTAACTTCTCTACCCTGCTTGTCTAGCTGACCCCATTTTGAATCACTACAGTTTTCATGGCTTAGTATATTATCTCAGCTGTTTACATCTTCTAAATACTGAATGAAAGGGTTTAATACTTTCCTTCATTATCTCAGAAATACTGCAGAGACCACCTGCTGTCAGAGCACAAACATATGAACTGATGGATGAAGCTCTGCATACTTATACAAAAGCAAAAAGACTTTATGTTTTCACTCATTTTCACAGAGGCTAGTCCAAAGCGAGAAGAATGAAAAGTCTCTCCTGCAGAGAGCATAAATATGTGTAAATAACATGCTGTAAATTAAATATTGTATTTCTTTCAAAAACTGAGAGGACTGCAGTTTGGAGACTTGGAGCAAAATGAGCCAAGACATCTGCTCTGTTTTCTGCCCAGTGTGTACTTGAACTGGGACACATGTGGAATTCTGATAAAATGAGATTATAAATTCATAGTCCTTCACACTTCATTGCTTGAATGAGTCAGAAGTTATTTTCTTCTGAGTTTTGAGTCCCAGGTGCAGCACCTTCTGCTACCAAATATGATTTTCTAAAGGGGAAGGAAGACCAGTGAATTGAAACTACAACAACCTCTTCTCTGTGGTATGAGTACAGCCATGTAACAGAGAAAAGGAAAGCACATCAACTGACAGGGTGGAGGAGAAAAGTCCTGTCCAGATATGATGATGGTGAAGAACCAGTTTGTGATTTGGGCAACAGCTTCCATTTCTGGTTCTGCTTCCGGCTTTGTGTATAAACATAAGTGGGTCATTTGGGTTTGTGTCTTAAAAAGGTGACTTATTTCTTTGTGTTTTTGGTACAAAACTTGAGCTGCTCCATGACTGACAGTCTATTGATATTTAGGTTGATCTAGAGTACTAACAAAGATAAATGTTTCTGCTTTCACTAAAACTTAGTGCAGAAGGCAAAGGCAGGGAGAATGAAGAACTGCCCACTGTAGAAGATCAGGTTTGAGACCATCTAAGGAGCCTGAAAGTGCACAAGTCCATGGGACCCGATGAGATGTATCCACAGGTCCTGATGGAACTGGCAGATGAAGTTGCCAAACCACTATCCATCGTATTTGAGAAGTAGTGGTAGTTTGGTGAAGTTTACACTGACTGGAAAAGGGGAAACATAACCTCCATTTTTTAAAAAGGGAAAACAGGAAGACCCAGGGAATTACAGGCTGATCAGTCTCACCTCTTTGCCTGGCAAGATCATGGAGCAGATCCTCCCGGGAACTATGCTAAGGCATATGGAAAATAAGGAGGTGATTGGTGACAACCAACACAACTTCACTGAGGGCAAATTGTGCCTGACAAATTTGGTGTCCTTCTACAATGAGGTTACAGCATTGGTGGATAAGGGAAAGGCAACCGACATAATCTGCCTGGAATTGTGCAAGGCATTTGACACTGCCCCACATGACATCCTTGTCTCTAAATTGAAGAGACATGGATTTGATGGATGGACCACTTGGCGGATAAGGAATCATCTGGATGACTGCACTCAAAGACTCTTGGTCAAGGGCTCCATGTCCAAGTGGAGACTGGTGATGAGTGGTGTTCCTCAGGGGTTGGGTATTGGGACCAGTGTTGTTTAACATCTTTGTCAGCAACATGGACAGAGGGATTGAGTGCACCCTCAACAAGTTTTCTGGCAACACCAGGCTGTGTGGTGTGGTTGACACACACACTGGAGGGAAGAGATGCCATCCAGAAGGACCTTGACAGGCTTGAGAGTTGGACCTATGCAAAACACAGGAAGTTCAACAAGGCCAAGTGCAAGGTCCTGCACCTGGGTCGGGGCAATCCCAAGCACAAATACAGGCTGGGAAGGGAATGGCTTGAGAGCAGCCCTGAGGAGAAGGACTTAGAGCTGCTGGTTGATGAGAAGCTAAACATGACCTGGCAATGTGCACTTGTAGCCCAGAAAGCCAACCATATCCTGGGCTGCATCAAAAGAAGCACTAGCAGCAGGTCGAAGGAGGTGATTATTCCCATCTACTCCACTCTTGTGAGACCCCACCTGGAGTACTGCATCCAGCTCGGAGGCCCCCAACATATGAAGGACGTGGACCTGTTGGAGTGAGTCCAGAGGAGGGCCACAAAGATGATCAGAGGGCTGGAGCACCTCTCCTATGAAGACATGCTTGAGAGAGTTGGGGTTGTTCAGCCTGGAGAAGAGAAGGCTCTGGAGAGACCTTGTAGCAGCCTTCCAGCAATTGAAGGTGGCCTACTAGAAAGCTGGAGAGAGACTCTTTACAAGGGCATATAGTGATAGGACAAGGAGTAATGGGTATAAGATGCAAGAGGGTAGATTTAGACTAGACATTAGGAAGAAATTTTTCACTATGAGGGTGGTGAGACACTGGAACAGGTTGCCCAGGGAAGTTGTGGATGCCGCATCCCTGGAGGTGTTCAAGGCCAGGCTGGATGAGACTTTGAGCAACCTGGGCTAGTGGAAGGCGTCCCTGCTGATGGCAGGGGAGTTCGAACAAGATAATCTTTAAGGTCTTTTCCAACCCAAACCACTCTATGATTCTATGAGATAAAGCTGACCCTTACAGACCTGGCGCTCCCTACAGCTGGACCAGCACATGCTGTTTTCTCAGAGGCTGATACACCCTTGTTCGTTAAAGAGGGTTAATAGGCATCTAGTATTATTTAGCACTAGTCTGTCACACTGTTATAAAAAAGAGTCTGTGATTTATCTTGCTTAACGTCCCTAAAAATGAGCATAATGTTTCCAATATTAAAGAATCACTTCCATAATTACACTGTTAACCCTTCTTTAAATGGCATTCCATAGAAGGCTGAGCACGGTAGGGTACCATGAAAGGAGACTAGGCAAAGCTGACAAATTCTAAAATTTTCTAATTTAGAAGTTGTCCTGAACAGGCTCCAGAACAGAGAGTAATGGAAAATCAGGGGGCTGAAGAAGAGGTGACTCTGGTGACAGTTCTAGGCTTGTACTGATTTATATTTATCTGTATAGACATAAGCCAGCTAAGACTGCAACCTCTGAGACTCTCTCTGTATTCTCCTAACTGTGATAAGGAAGATAATATGTACCATGAAAGATACTCAGTCAACTTGAAAGTAGTTTCTGTTGCTGGTATCAAGGGTGTTGGGAAACAAAACTGTGATTTCCTCTGACATCTTCATATCCTATCAGTTCTTTGGTGACCTCTAGATAATATCAACTGGTATTTCAATTGTTTGAGAATGGGATTATTTTCAGTAAGAAAGGATGGGAAAAAGGACAAAATTCTTCAATTTCATTGGAGCTTCTGGATGCAATTTTCATTAAAATGTAAAAAATCCTCCAACTCTGACAATATATCTGTAACCCTGAGGCATTCCTCATCATTGCAGTAGTGATAACTCAGTCTAACAGTCATATGTGTATAAAGAAAACCTTTTGTTGTATATTCTTTCTTCTCAGCCCAGGGGCAGAAATATAGTCCCACAGAACCACAAGAACTAAAACATTGCAAAGTTGGTTTACACTTTGACCAAGCTGCAATACTATAGCATGGTAACATCTGAACTGCTACCATTGCTGTATGGAAAGTAGTAAGACCCCAGCAAATATCTGGATATTGGGACTTGATCAAAAAATACAAACTTATATATTTTATGTATTTTTGTATATTTTCAGCTTTTGAGATAATTGTATTTGTGGTATCTTTTTCAAAGACTGAATGCTGTTTTATTTACAATCTCTAGTGACTTCCGATGATTCTTATATACAGGTGGCTGTTTGCTCTCTATAAGGTCTGCCAAATGTAGTTTCTAGCTACATCTTTATTTTTGGTAGCAAAGACAGGCTTGTAATCATAGTTATTTCCTGTCAACTTTACTTAGTATCTTTATACATCTGCAATTGAAGAAATTGTTTAGTGAGAAGGACCACTGAAGTAGGGGCTTTTTAGACATTATGTTTGCTTAAAATATCCTTCATTTAAAATTTTAAGGGATGCTGCAAGACAGGTAAGGCTGTTGCCTAAGTACTGCATCTCTGAGTTTGTCTTAACTGTGAACTATAAGCAGGTGGTGGGCTGACAGGAAGCCCATGATCTAAAAGACATACTGCACAGGACTGAACATAAGGTGATATACATTGCTCTTCAGCTGAACATATTGCTAGCTTGAATGGCTTCTGTATTGGGTTTGGTTTTTCATCCCACCTAGACACAATTAGTGTAATTCCACCTTGCATCTCCATGCCCAGTTTAGTAAGATAGTTTGTTTGAAAATGTCTTCTGTGTGGTTGCAGTCATAGGAGAAAGTGATGTACAGAAATAGTTTCTCTCTTGTACAATTTTCTTTATGCATTATTTTCAATATAAACCAATGCATAAAATAAAAAATTACTTTTGTCTATGGAAAAGTATCAAATATTATTGGATTTGAATAGTGGACAGCATATTTTGACAAAATATACTATCATAAGTTTTTGGCAAATCTCAAAAATATGGCAAAGCTCGGTTAGAAGATCAGATTGGGTTTTCTTAGTACAAAGAAAAATGCGCAGTTATAGATTCATAGTATGGGAATGCATCTGTCTGTGTTTGCCTGACTAGGTACTTCTTTTGACCCATGTCAAAAGAAGCTGAGATGGGGAAGGTGCTATGATTAAACTGTGGTCTCAGGTTCAAACCCACAGGGTCGATAGTGGTGCCACAAGGCTCTTGACACTGTGATCTTTCCATTCTTTCATTGTTAAGCTTTGGAAAAACACTTCAAAAGTTATTTCAGAATACTAGTTTTGCCTGGCTTTAAATCCAAGGTAGCACAGTGAACAGTCTAGTTACAAGGGCAGAAGTGAGCTTCCTAGGAGAACTTGGAGCACAATATGCTCCTGAGCTGTGAGGAGGTTTTTGCTCCTTTTCAAGTAGCTGGTGTCATTGCAAAAGCCTTGATTACTCATGATGGGATGGTAGAGAAACTGCTGTCATACAAGTGTCTGTTGCCCCCTTTCTGCTGCAGGAGGATAATATTGTCTGCTGCTGTAAAAGGCAAGATGGTGTTGCCTTGCTGAGCGAATATTTCCTAGATCCTCCTGCAAACAGGAGAATATCCAGAATTAATTCTAATTGGCAGGCAATGCCTGCCTCTGTAAATATTTGATGCTTGAGCAGACTTTTGTCATAGCCTTTCTATGCTAAAAATGGCTACATAATACTTAGAAATGTGATTTAAAGCCAAATTCAGAAACATTTTTTTTTTCTTCGGGATGTATATAGCTACTAAGGGAGTGTCCTGTAGTATGTTTCTGTGACACTAGAGTGGTTATGCACTAGAAACCCCTTTTGGTCTCTTTTAGGTATGATTTTTATTGAGAGGTCACTGTATGAAGGGGTAGCTTCTGATTTTGCAGCCCTGGCCTTTTCCAGTCTTGGGAGTAAGTGGAGATGTTTAAAATGGCATTTAAGCTGTATCAAAACACTAAGGAAAGCACAGAACTAAATCTACATATTTAGACATAAAACATTCAGTCTGAGTCAACACTGGTATTTAAAGGATATAGAGTAATTAAAAATCCATTATGGTCTATCCCAAGGAGAGGGGAAAACCTTTCCTGCTTACTAAGTATTGGAATAGAAATCATCCATCTACCACAGTTGTTTTTCAGCTTGGAGCTTTCTCTAGGGTGGGTAAAGTCCAAATGCAAGTTGTCACAAGATTTCTGTACTGCTGCATCTTGCTTAAAGAGAGAGAAAAAGCTCTTTGTCTTTATTATTTCTTAAGGAAACAGTCTAATTCTCATGGAAATCTCGTTGATTTTATTAGTATTTTTATTAGCATTTGTCTTTGGTTAGGCAAAGTAATCCACTGAAATAAAAATATATGTGCAAGAAATCAAAATATTTCAAAGTGAAACAGAAAAGTATCATGTTGCGCATGCTATATTTATTAACTCCCCCCTTCCAAACAGGATTAGAAAATTCTCTGTATGTGAAATTTGAATGTCATTGTAGTCTGTTAGAAGTCTCTTAATTTATTTCTTGACTTCCCTTTTATAATATTCTTAATTTTAATGTCTTAATGTTTATGCTTTCAGTTTTCCTGTCTTTTTAATGATAAGTGTAACAGAAGAAAATGCATTATACATGTAGGTGTTTGAGACAACGATTCTCACTAGAAGCATGGTTAATGAGTTAAAGTGCACTGAAGTGTCTGACTAAATTGTTGAGAAAAGATGGGTGTAAATCCCTGTCATGAGTAGACTACAATTAATTTTGCCAGCAGAGGCCTGTTTGTCCTTTGAATGATCGTTCTCTTTTGTTGCCTGCAAGCCTGGGGTGGCTGTTGGCAGCTGCGGTGATGACAGTATTGTCCGCTTGCTTGGCCAGTAATCTCCACAATATTCAGATGTCCCCAGTGCATGTAACTCCTGTGGTATCACAGCTGGTGAATGGGACCTTGGGATACAAGTTGCGGCTTTCACCTGCAGTGCAGTTGTGAAGTTTTCCTTACTGTTTTAAGTAAAAACTTCACAATTCCTGGTGCTTTTCCATTACAACACCTCTGTGAGATAAGGAAATCCTATTATTTCCATGCTGCAGGTGGGAATGCTAAAATAATTTAACTGAACTTACTTTGGCAAAGCAAGGTCTCAAATCCACATTTGTGAAATCCAGGTTTAGTGATTATTGGACACCATCACTCCAAAAGATTTTTGCCTTATGAACTCTCTAATGACCCATCTACAAAGGGACTATGAGGGGATCCAGGCCTTTGCACCTGGTGTATGGAGAACTTGTCCATGGATTTAAATGTTGATAGCTGTGAAAAACAAGAAAAGTGAATTTTCCACATTAGGTTGTTTACCTTCCTTAATGAAAAATAAAATAAAAAATGTCAGTGGAAGGGGGAGGATGAAAAAGGAGTTAATGTATAATGTTTCTGGTTCTTGCAGTTTGAATTACACAAGTGCGAACAATTCAAGTGGAACATCTCAGCATTACAAAGGTACCTTCCTCACACATAACATCTTTTACAATTGAGAATTTATTCTTATGTCTCAGGAAAAGACATCTCGTTTGCTTGGAAGACAAGGATCAAATATTTCAGTCTAAAGTTATTAAAAATTATGAACAAATGAAAAATAGATGTTAGAAACTAATCTAGAAATCAATCTTAATTAAAGAACACGAGATTTTCTGCATAAAATTTCTGCATAAATTCCTGGTAAACTAGTAACATTTTTCACAGCAGTGAAAATCAGTAGATGTTTATTTCAAGAAAAGGAGGTCACATAATTAAACAAAGTCTGCAGTTATGTGTTCCTTATCACAGCTCACTTATTGTCCAGTATCTTCCATAACTGTATGTTGCTATACAAATGGTAAACTCAAGACTTGACATCTCATACCTGATTTGGGGGTGAAGATTTCTCATCTACCTAGCAATACGACTCAGGCAGAACAGGCTTCTGAATTTGCACATGTGATAGAGAACACTGATTTTCTGAGGAAAGACTACAGTCCTGATTTTGGAAAACAGTCCCCAGACCTCAGGAGTTGAGAGCAAAATTTATTCTGAGTTTGATTTGGGATGAATTTCTAATCACATTAGCTGTAAAGAAGGCCTTTTAATTTCACAGTCCCTGGGAAAGTGAAACTTGAGTAAGCTGAAAGCATTGTGAAACAACATCTGCATAAACATCTGATACTGTAAGTCTTGGACCAAGTATACTGAGGTGACTGAGCTGTAATTACATTTCTTTCTCAAGATGTGCTTCCAAATTATGGATATATATCATTGAGTTATAGCTTATACGCCAGTTTTGCTGATTACAGTTATAAACACCAATCTTATTTGCACTGCTTATTAAAGTGTTAAGTAGAGATAGCAAGACAGCATGTCTGGAAAGCACTTAAATTCCAGTATTGTGAAATATCAGTGGTACGAGGCTGATTTTGATAGCTGCTCTCTCTTAAAGGGTGTTCCTGAATGTAGTATGATATTCTAGACAGCATTCTTCCTGGCATGAATTTTAACACTGAATAAATGAGCCCATGACTGTAGTCACTGGGATGTTTGAGACTTCTCTGGTGGGAAGTATCTGGAAAGTGGTGTTGTACTGCCGTTCTTGAGGGCAAGCTTGCTCAGTGTTTTGGGTGACCCCAGGCTTGCAGCGTGAGAGTGTTTCAGCTGAGTGTGTCGTGCCGAGTGAAAAATACAATGGTGCTTCTGCAGGAAGAAGGGCCTTAAGCAAAGCTCAAGATTTCAACATGATATCATGACTGTTGAAAACATACAAACCTGTGAGGGCAGTTTGTTGCACAACCCTGCCAGCCAGCTCCAGAGAGTATTTTAGAGTGACAGTTGATGCCAGGTGATGTGACATCTACACTGTGCATTTCAGGAGTTTTATTACTTTGGATTTTATCTACGCTAGTGTTTTGTTTTATAGTTTACAACAGAATTCATATTACAAAACACCTTTGTTATTCCAACATACAATTTGAGAATCCAAAGCTTGAATGCTCATGTCAGTAGAAGTGCAACTCTTGGTTTCACTTCAGGAGATTTCTATTTGCCCCAATATTGTAGTAGATTGGATTCATGTATACCACAGAAACAGAGGTCACACCCTTGGTTGACTTTATATTCATACTCTCTCTTTTCTCTCAAAATGATGTCCCATTAGACTTCTTTGCAAGAAAGTCCTTTGATATTTTCCTTCTTCATCTAGTTAATTATTAAAACAAACCCAGAAGAATATTAACTTTATGCTCTCATCAAATTCTTATCAACAGAAATAGGATTTTAATGGGTAAAAATGCCTCCAAGTTCCTCTAGTTTCTTACTAATAGAGTGGGATTTAAAAAATAATTCTGGTTTTGTAAATAGATACGTTTTCCTAGCTAGGGAAAAAAAAAATGCTGCATGGAAGAATAACAACCATTAGGTGAAGCAGAGCAACTCACTCCCCGTTAAACTGAACTCTTCTTGGTTTCACTGGCTCATAGAGAAGGCTCCCTAATATTAATTTCTGTGCAGTAATACAGGAGAAATAATACACTTGAACATTAAAGATATCCTTCTAAATTAATTTGATATGTCACAAATTACATGAAGGCATTTCCTCACCATTATACCCGCATTTGCTTATTCAGTATTTTATATAAATTTATTTAAATTACTTTCAACATAGTACTTTGTTAATCTAATCACTTAAACTGAGCCCTAAGCAGGACTCTATACAAGTGAAGAGCTTTTGTATTCTGGAAGAAGTTGAACTTGTACTTTTCTTCATCTTAAAGTTGTCCCTGTCTGTTCTGAGGAAGAACATCACCCAGCAGCTAGTGCAGAAGAGACTTTCTTGTCAGCTGATCTGAACCACAGTTTTTGTAAACCTTCCAGCATCCTAATCCCGAGGAAGTTCTTCCTCCATCAATTATAATGCCCTTCACATGAGCAGGAGGTTTCAGTTCTCATTTTTCCTTATTTATTAACAGAGAAACTGTCAGAGTACAACAGAGTATTAGTCATTTAATGGGGAAGCAGAAAATAATAAGAAACTTACGGCTGGTGCATTATTTTGAATCGGCTCAGCTCATAATCCGATACATTCTGAAAAGAGAGAAAACAGGTTTTGTATTTTAAATAAATACTAATTTAATCAAGACCAATCCATTAAGAGAACTAAGCAAAGATATTTTTTAGTTTTGTAGCTACGTGGTTGTCTCATCTTGGTTAATGCTTAACTTTTTATTACCGGCCTGTTGCAACATTTCTGGAAAGCTGATAGGACACACTGCATTGTTAAACTGGCCAGGAATGTGGCAGGTTAAATTATGCTTGTTAATTAATCATTCAGAAAGTGATAAGCAAGCTGTTTTGTGCGGTCTCTTTCCAGCACCACCACACAATTTCTTTGGGTTTTTTTACTGAAATCAGCAGATTAGTGTAACAATGGCTGAGTAGAGATTACTTTAACAGTGGTTGGGAGACTATTAAATCCCAGTTTGGTCTGTTCTTGTGCTAGATTTCAACCCATGAAAAACTGGGAATGAAAAAAGAAATATAAATTCTAGTGTGCCACCTTGGCACATACAATGCCTGTTCTAGTGCTGCACAAGCTAATTCGGGTATGAGAAACACTTCAGCCAAATCATTTCAATAGTTTGTGTAGTTCCACATACCTTTCACTTCAACATGTCAAAGAGTCCAAGCACTGTACTAAAGCAAAAGTGCTTCTGATGTTCAAGCTAGTGTGCAGCTTACAGCTGAACTTTTTTAAGTCAGAGATTTAAGATTGTCTAAATTAAACCATTTTTTATCTATGGATTTTCCTTTTGTGCAAAGCTTCCAGTAAAATCTCTGGATTGTACCCCTACCAAGTGTGTGATTGCATGCTTTCAGTCCTGAAACCTGCTAAAATACCCTCTTCCTCAGCACAGATTTCAACAGGGATAGGTCAGGCTGAAAACATGTCCATTTAATAGATGCAATTCTAACTCTGCTTCTATTTTTATGGCAGGAAGAGGAAATTAATTTGCTTGTTTCCTGAAACTTCCTAAGCACACCTATAATGGATGTGAAATCTCTGAAACTGATACTTTCCATTACTTCAGTGATACTAAGTTCATTGTAATATGACTGATGTCTGCTCAGCTCTATCTGTTTTTCTGAATAACTCTCCAGCCATCAGTCCCGTTCCAAACTGTTTTGCCTTTTTTCTCACGATCTCATCAGCATGATAGATGAGTTTGTATCAAACATACAAAATGAGACGCTAATAACAAGTGTATGAGACAGGGAGATAAGTGAAGAACATGTAAGGCCTTGGAGAAAATATGTTTCCTCAGTCTGTATTTAAATTCAAGTGCATCTCTGCATTTCTTTAAGTTCTTTGATATATTTGTTGTGAAAATATGCCATTTCAGACACTAGAGAACCTCCTACATTTAATACTTAGCATACACTGTAACAAAAAGCAGCTGCATATCTACATGTAATCCATATGGTAATTAGCAGATGATCTAGCAGATCTAGAAATCACCATATTCCTGAGGAAATTTAAAACTATGTTGAGCTGTCTGGTTGACATACCAGCTCATGTGGGCTCCTTCAGACTTTGTCAGCTGTAATGATGACTCACCGAATTGCTTCTGCAGATCAATCACCAGCGATATTAGGGCCATTTCCTCCCCTTCTATTGCCCTTTCTAAATAAGAGGAGGAAGCTGCTATGTTTTTTGTTGTAAGGATTTAGTTCTTGTTTGCTCCCTTTTCTTTGCAAAATAGACTATTTAAGCCTTTGCCTGTGTGTATTAAGATTGCTGAGATACAATTACTTGCTGATTGATTGCAGCCAAATAACTTGTGTAATTTTCTCTGCCCTTCCAATCTGGTGTTGAAATCTGCTGCTTAAGCAGTGCCCTGCTGTAGGCAGCTTTTTCTGCAAAGGCAGGTGTGTGTATGGTCAGATCAAGCACTTTTTAAACTAGCAATTGAGCTTGATAGAGGAGGAAGCTATGGATCTAAGCACTTCCTATACTGGTGAATGTTATATATAGAGGGTTTTAACGTGATTCTTTTTTTTTTTTTCTTTTTTTTTTTTCCCCCTGAGACAGTAAGGGGGGGATTAAGCTATGACCCTCCCTGAAGTTTTAAGAGATTGGCATCTATGGGTCCAGCTGAAAGCTATCTTTTCTTATTTTGTATGTTTGGGTTTTGGGCTTTTTTTTTTTTCAGTAAATTGCACCATTGATTGCAACTAAGAGCTGCGATTGCATTTTAGCAACAAAATTTTGGTCTTAGGAAAGAGCACAAAAATATCTTGCAAACTCAACATTTTTGAAATTACGTGGTAGCTTCTGTAAGAGGCTGAGAAATTCTTACAGGTCTTAATCAGCCATGCTCCTGTTGTTGCTTATGATATACATTGTTAGTGATTCGTCTTGGCGTGAGTGGAATATATTGCAAATTAATATGTGTGATAAAGAAGTTAAAGTAGTTTCTTTCCTGAAGGGATATGAGTTGCCAAATATACAATGAAGAACTAAAGTGACAGATTGGAGCATTGGGGGTTTTTTGTATTTACGGTTTCATGTTAGAGTGCAATTTAGAAAGCATATAAAAATTATGTTTTCTCCAAACCCACTATTGATTTCCTCTTTTCTACTGGCTGCTTCATCCACCTGACATCAACTTTCTCACTAGCTCACTTACTTAGCTCAGTAGCTAAGAGTAACCAAAACTCTTAGCTTGCAAATCAAGCCAGCCAGCTTTGTTCTGCTGATAGCATCGTGGAAGCAACACTGCAGTGGTGCAAGAGTTTAAGGTGTGTCTCTCCCTCCTTTACTTGCAGAGGCATGTCTTGGATCTGAGCCTATTCTGCTGTAGCTGCATGCCAGCATGGGTGCTAACAATGGGGAAGCCTTACATCAAAAGCAGAAAGAAGCAAAATCTCTGTACAATGTGGAGCTGCAGACCTGTAAGTAGGTTTTATGCATTTTTGTCTGGACAAGTTTAGATGGACTCATGCATGTGGACTGTGCAGAACACACACAGTCGGCTGGCGTGTCTGAGGTGCTCTCGTTCTTGCACGTGCTTCGCAAATGGACAGCACATGTGCACGTGGCTTACATGCCTTGGCTGGGTGGGACTTAGAGCATTTTGCAGGCTTAGGGTTACGTAGGGGATGACTGGTAAGTGGATAAGGCGTCGCCAGCATGCAAATGGAGTCCTGGTTGGAGGAAAATGAGTGTGGTGGGAAGGTAAAGGGAATGTGACTCTTACAGGGGATAAAACGTTGTAATAGAGTATATAGTGTATATTGCAGCTTCACCTGCCCCAGGTTTAGCACTTCTCAAAGGAAGGCTTCCAAGTCATAATTGTGGCTGTCAGAAGTCACGGGACCTGACATGTTTTGGCCTCCAGGTTTGCTTTGGAGATTTTTTGGTCATGCTTACACAGTTCCTAGCTGAGGTTGTGCTAAGGGACATTTTAATGGAGCTGCTGCCTCAAAAAGTTTTATAGATGTCTTTGAAAAGGGATGTTGATATAGTTGATTGTATGATACAGTCTTTTCAACTATATTTTCAAGTTCATACAAGCCCATCTCTTTCCCCTTCCTTACTTTTCAGCCTCTCCTTGTAGGTAAGCACCTATATGAGATGGCTATGTCTGCAGGTGCAAATAATACCTTGAACCACCCAGCAGAGCCCTGAAGGATCAGCAGGAGTCTGAAAAGGTCATATTTTGATGTGAATAAGGATGAGAGGATTCCTTTGACTTTGTGATAAAAAAACATACTGTGTTATTATATAAGCTGTCAATATCTGGGCAGTAAAACTGCATGTAAAGTCACAATCTTGTAATTACCTTACAAAAATGCTGAGTTACATTCTGTAACGTCTCCAGTTCTGAGCATGGAGCAGTTTGGAGAGGTTTGACTCTGAAATGAGTTTGTAGCTTTTTTTTTTTTTTTTTTTTTTTGTGTGTGTGTGTGTATCTTATATATTTGAATATGATATGGTATAGTGAATTTGACTTCATTTTAATTATCTTCTTTTTTTGGAGGGGGGGGGAAAGTAAAGACCCAGATTTATTTGATGAAATCAATTTGGTGTTGTTATGGCAAAGTAAATGCATAATATATTATAAAAGCTCTGTGTTCAGTATGATCAACTTCTTTCCGTTAAGACTTATTTATGAATGTAGAGTCTGTTATTGACAAAAAGACCTGCAAGAAGCCAGGATAAGGAGGAAACTACAGATAGATTTTTCACTTCTGAGAGACAGAAATTTGGAGTGTAAATAAAAATAATCTACATTCAGGTAGTCAATGTGAGTAAAAATCTGAAAAATCATAGACTTTTAATAAGCCATATTAATGATATTCCCTATTAACTGACGGAGTAGACTATCTGTGATTGGTCAGGGAAGTTATGGCTTTTTTTTTTTTTAATGTCCTTATGGAATATAAAAACATCTTTGTGGAATAAGATCTCAGTGTTGTCCTCTAGAAATACAGCCTGAGCCATACACTTCTGCTAGTGATATCTGGCAAAAACTGTCAGAGTGTCTTTGACTCTGGAAATGACTCTTTGATTATGCATGGAATAAACGCATAGTGGAAATTTTTTGTGTTTTTGTTTGTTTGTTTTGTGGTTTTCTTTCCCCTTAGAAGAAGAACTCTGCCCCAGATGGTTGTGGGGGTGGAGGGATGAGTAGAAGAGAAAAAGTAAATAAAATGTGGAATCCTTAAAATCAGGTCAGTCCAGAAAGAATGGTGTAATATAAAAAAAAGTTTCTATTGTGAACAGAACAATCACATATTTTAAGCTATTTATCCGTTTTAAGGTGTGTAAAACTGACACCTAGTGGTAGCAAGAATACTTTATGTGCACGGCGGCTTTATAGTGAGACCAGTTTGCATAGCAGATTAACAGGTTGTAACTATGTTACATACTGAAATTGCAATTCCATTACTTTAACCTAATTCAAATCCGGTTTCTTTGTGTTACAGAGCCTTTTAAATTAACTCTTGATCCTTTTAGTAATATCTTACTTACAGTGTATGGTAGTGGTGTCTGTTAATCTTTATGAATGCATGGACTTCTATTACAGAAGTGTCTTCCTGACGAACAATTTCATTTGAGAGGAAAAGGTTGGAAGGGGTGTTAGGGTTAAAATATTCCCATCCAGAAAGCTGAGGATAGGGGTTAAAGAATCTCAGCAGGGTCAGCTAGGAAATTGTTCAGCAGCTACCAATTTTAGACCTGTTATGAATAAACAGAAATCAGGCTTCAGAGCTGTGACGCATGTCTCAGGTCTGCCATTGCTCACAAGCGTTAAGCTTCTCTGGGAGGGAAAGCAGGGCTTTATGGCCGAGACTGAGATCTGGCAGGAATTCAGGCAAGACGTGGGGGGTCTGAATCAATAGAGCATATAGGCATGTGCTTATATCGTTCTCACTGAAGACAAGAGGATATGTTCACTTGCTGGGGTCTGTGCTTAAATGTGTTGCTGAGTCATACTTGATATCCTGATTTCTCATTCGTATTTTTTTTAAATAGCATTTTAATTTTTTTTTCTATTTTCTTATACATTTTGTGTAGCTTATTCAGATTTTGGTGCCTTTGAAGAAAATCCCTTGCTAAAACTCTGTGCGATACCCACCCTAATGAGGCTTTAATTTAGCTTTACCTCCAGTGCTATTATGTACTTAATGGATAAATTACCGGTAAAGAGAAAAAAAAAAAGCAAAGTTAGGCAAAAATGAAATATTAATTACTTTAAATTATTTAAAAATATGGCTTGGGGGTGCCATATCTATAGTCAAAGGATGCAATTTAAAATAAACATAGAAAAAATTAAAAGCACTGTTTGAATCCATCTTCTAGATAATAAAATTAAAGAGATCAGAAGGCTGGGTGCAGGCAGGGACAGATCTGAAGGAAGAAGGAAAAGAAATGTGCTTCAGTGAAAGTGCAATTAGAAGTGGGAAAAAGTAAGAAAAAACCAAAAAAGTCATCGTTTATTTTCAGAGTTGTCAGTTTGTGTCAAGAATTGTCAAAATATATTGGCCAATTTTTGATTGTAAGTGTTTATTTTGTAGTCTTCTCAGTTAATAATAACTGTTGCAAATATCTTGGAGGTAAAAAGGTTGGTAGCATAATTCTAGTGAAACTGCTCTGTACTGTTTCAAGGCTGAGGTGAATCATGCTATCCTGCCTCTATATCATTCCATTTCTGTTGCTTTCAAAATGCAGTGAATCATATTTGTTGAACACAAATGTTGATACTCTGCAGTGAAACTAAAGTCACAGCTACAGAAGCGGCATAAGACGCAGCTGTTGTCATTTCAGATAGGTGAGTCTATCGCTTTAACGTGAAAGGAGAGATGAGCAGCAATCCTGTTCGTTGCAGAGTGGCTCTGTGAGGACAAGATTAGTTGTTAACAGTTGTGCCAGCCGGAGCTGAGTGATGCAGCCTTATCTGTCCTGTGCTGGTAACCCAGCACAGGTGCTTAACAGTTCTAATACACTTTTGACCTTTCAGGTCTGAGTGTGGGAGTGGTTGCAATGACATGAGGCGAGTTGCTACTTGCAGAGTCACCCTGGCTTTGTCTGCACTCACTGAGGTTCCTCCTTACTGCTTGGAGTCTGCTGCTTTTCAAGAGTGGTGAAAACATCAGGACAAATCATGTTAGTAGTGCCAGAATTGATATACATGATAACTCTAGATTTCACAGCTCTGCATTTGGCTGTATAAGACCTCACATAGTAAAAGTGAAGTTGTGCTGTTAGTAGCATTAGTGGCAAGGGAATATATTCAGGAAATGCTTGGTGTGAATAGGACTGTTGGGGACGGATTTTTAATCCAGTGTGGATTTGTCAGCCATCAGGAAATGCTGCTGGCATTTTGCCCTCAGGCATGGTTTTAGTTAAAGAAAACTGCTCATCTAATGTTGCCAGTTTACTAAGAGCTGTGTTTAACATGTTTATGGGAATTTGAGGTCTATATGGCCATTATGCTGGAAGGAACAGTAGAGTATTTTACATTTTTTAGGACAATCAGGATTACTTTAGCATCATTGACAGCGATATGTTCATAGTATTGCTGCTCTATCATTTCAAGTGAAAACCAACAAATGTATGTATGTCCTTGCCAGAAATCCAAGTCTGAGGAGTCTGTACTGCATATCCTGCCACATTTATTTGACTGTTGAGATGTTAGCATTGTGTTTTTTCTTCGGCAGAAAGATATTTTCCTGCAATACTAGCTCAGTGGATTCCTGTAGTTTATTTTGAGGAAACTGCAATAGTACCTGAAGTGCACACATTTAAGGTTAATAATTTTTGCTTTGAAAGAGCTTCAGTGAAAGATTAAACTGGTTGATCCTTTGTTTTCATATATGCTATGAGTGGGTTTGCCTATTGTTTCTTCTTTTATGACCTAAGGTTTGCAGCCCTTTCTATACCCCAGGAGCTGCTTCCTCACACTTGACTACTCAAGGCTTTTTTGAACCTGTCGTATCCAATTTCACATGCTGAATTTCAGGTCCCCTCCCTGAAAGCTGGCTGCAGAAACAGCCTTGGTCTAAGACAGTAAAGCTCGATCTGCAACATAAATCTGTCTTTTTAGTGCATGCAATGGGAAACATGGGTGTCCCCATTAGTCTTAGGCGGACCTGATGGAGAGATGAGAGGTGTCTAATGTTCTTTCAAAAATTATACTGTCTTTGCCACTGACAGTGTAATGCTCTGTGGGCTGAACTCTATATTTGCATGTCCTTACTGAAAGGACGCTTACTGGAACACAGAAAATAAAACCACTTCCCATATTTTTATAGTAATGCACTGTTATATGCTCAGAGCAATTTAAAATGTGTTTTAGTGTTTGAAAAAGGAAGCAAGTCACAAAATACAGAAATAACAAGTATAACCACTAGAAGTTTAGCCTCAGCAAAAACCAGCAGAGCCTGCTGCTGATGTGGGCTGCAAGCTTAGGGAGCCTGATTTCTTTTTTTTTTTTTTTTTTTTTTTTCTGAGTAAAGAGAATTCAGAAGAGCCAGCTGAAAGTCTTCTAGCAGAACCATTTATCTCTAAAAATGCTTCATCAATTAAATCAGATTGTTTTGCAGGACTCCTTTCACTTCATCAATGATTAAGAATATATAAAAAAAATTTGTCAAAACTGAATCAATTTATTTTGATGTTTTTAATATAAGGTAAAAGGCCCAAATGAGGCATGTCAGTGCTGATGCTTTAGTGGTTCCAAAGCATTTTATTTTTACTTTTATGGGAAACTTGCAACTATTAATTCTTATTCAGAACAAAGGGAAATGTTGAAGTGTCGGAAGTTCCAGTTCTGACCACATCGAAGAACTGATGTCCGGGAAAATATTTCTAGTCTGTAGTCAAGATAGCAGTGACCTGAGATCCCCAAGAAACAGGACACACCATAGAAGTGTCCTCATCACAGGGCTCTGGTGGAAGCAGAACCGGTGTTAGAGCAATTGACCTTTCCCCAGGACTCAGATCGAGGTGGGAATGCACTATGATGTTGACCAGTTTTGGACACAGTTTAATAGCGACATCTAACAGGATTTGCACTGTCAGCTTCTTTTAATAATCTTGTCCTTGGACAGGGCTGAACCATGTCTGAGGCCAGCTGCTGCTTCCAGCTACCTGATTCCTCTGCCAGTAGCTGCATGCAGATGATCTGAGTCAAGTGGTGCCCTTCTGGGTCTAGCTTATTAAAACAACACTGCTGTGAAAACAAGACTCTCCCTTGGCCATGTGGTTATGTGCAGTTTCTTTCTATCTCATCTTTTCCTACTTAAAGAATCTGTTTTTGCTTCCTGGTAGCTCCCTTGGTGAGGAGAGCTCTCCACCATGGCTGACCCTCCAGGCTCTTGCTGAGGTGAGAATATGGGGACTCTTCCAGGATCCTCCCTATCTCTGAGTCTCCCTAGATAACCTGATCAACTTTTATTTTAATTACCTCATATCCTCTTTCTGGGGGGATTGTCTGATAAAACGCAGCTAGCGTGGAGTCCTTCTAGTGCTCGGCCTGAGGCCAGCAAGGTGCCAGCAGGCAAAGCTGGCGGGAAGCTGTGTGAGGCACCTGAACGTCCAGTGGCTGCAGCTTTTTTTCCCCGAACCGTCCGGTGCCTGCAGCTGCCGACAGGGCTAGACCTACTCCCTCCCTTCTCCCTCTGCTCCTAGCTTGGATGAGTGCCTGCCATCCTTGTGCAGACTTTGATGCTTCTCTGACCCTTTTGTCAGTTGAACCAGCTGTAAATTAAACAAGGGAATTCCCTTGAACCAATGGGAGCTTCTGGCTAGAAAGGGAGGGAGGTTGCGGAGAAAATGGTTGGTGAGGAGACCCACCCCTGTCCCTGGCAGGAGCTCCTTCAGTTGTCTGGGTTTCTGTGAAATCTCACAGTGAAGCTTTCTCCCAGCTGCTTTAAACCTCCTGGGGAGGTGTGTTCTCTGGGCACTGTGCTTCCCCTACCTCCCCCATGCTGTCACCAGCAGTTGTGTGGTGAGCCGGATTAGGGGAGTGGTCTGGCTGAAAAATAACAACAAAAAAGTTTCCATCGAGATAAAACGTCGATGCATGGCTTTTGTGGCCAAAAGAGAGCCAGTGCTAGCAAAAGTGTGTGAGTGCAATGGGAACATGTGGCAAAGGTGGAAGGGGGAGCATTGTCCCTTTACCCAGGCATGAAACTGTCCCCTCACTTAATCCAATTTGCTTACTGAGGGAAAAGATGGAGACAGGAGCTAAAATGGTCTTGGAACGATGGCAGAGGCTGTCTCAGTGGAAGATGCTCTGTGCACTACATCGAAAAACAGAAGTTCTCTCTATTTTCTGGTTATTAAGACTTTCCATCCTGCTCTTGTGAGGGCGGCTGAAAATGTCAACAGGAAATAGCACAGCTGGAATCAATTCTCAGGTCACTGATAGGTGAGACTGGCAAGGACCCTCGTTACTTGGGGAAAGTTAAGTCATAATCCTACTTAAATGCTGCTATACAGGATAAATGATTGAACACAGAGTCTCCACAGGTCTCTCAGGCTTTTGGGAGCAATGGGATCAACCTTGGAGAATCCCAGGAAGTGGGAGACTTTGGGCCTTCAGCTCTCCCCTGCTGGCCAAGGGCCTGGGAACTGTGCAGAAGTGCTCCCTGCTGACTCTGCCTGCAGAAACAGCTGCTTTTGGTTTTCCTGCATCTGGACAAAAACAATAATTGTAACAATAACTGCTGGGAAACAGCTGAGCCTGAAAAGGCTGTACAGAAGGGATATGAGAATTGTCTCACCTCTCAGAGCAAATACTATAGCAGAAGTGGTCAGCAATCTCAAAACTGCAACAGTAGTCTTAAAAGCAAAACCTATACATGAGAGTATTCTTTAAAGATTAGGAAAGATAATACATATAATTGTAAGCACATTAAATTTCATCAAGGGAAAGGGAAGTAGCTAATCTTAGTGATAAGAATAAATGCCCTTGCTGAATCAGAAACATGCCTGGCAGCTCCAAATGCTCCGATTCCTGGCCACTTTCTGGTTGGAAATAAATCTCATCATGAGCTCCTTGCACTTTACATTGAAGTAACAATTTTATGTGCCTACCCAGAAATCTGCTGAGTACTTAACTTTGAAAGTACCCCCTGGAGAGTGGGACAGATTTGCTGTACCTTGTTTGATACTGGTTTATATTCTTGAGGTAGTGCTTTAGTTCCACTCTTTGGCTTCATTTTAATAATCACAATGGTTATAGCTATCTGGTATACTCTTTAACTCATACAGTCACAAAAATGTTATGTATATACATCTGTAGGTGTCTTGAAAATGAGCAGTTGATTGGCTTGGATCATGTTACTTCGGCCACAGTAAGCAACATCACTAATAGTGGGTAATCACAGAGTCCTCAGCCAGATCATGACTGCTGTATGTCAGTGGTTGAAATAACTTTGTGAAAAGAGACTTTAAGGTGCTGGCAGGTCATTGCAAGTAGGAGAAGGAACACCATATACAGTTGTGGTAATTTAGGTGAGCAGCAGTATTATCAAGGTTCAATACAATGAAGATCCTTTCCTGTAAAGCATATGTACTAGATCTAAGTTGTAAGAACTCAGCCTCCGTGACTGTTTTGTGCTGAAGAGTCCATCTGCCAATACTGCATGCAGCATGTGGCACTAGCTCAAATGGAAGAAGCTATTTCTGCCAGTAGAGAAAGGCATTTGTAGTTGTTTATGTCAGTAGATGTCTTCATTCAAAGCATGAACCTCATCTGTGTTGGGTCACAGCATGGTGAGCGGGGATGAGGACTGCTAAGGTGGGGTGGAAGACAGGTACAGCATGATGCTGTGACATCTCTCCTGCTCCGTTACACTGTGCAGAGTGCTGCTTAGTGGTTTATGGCCAAGGCAGCCCCAAATTGTGAGAGCCACCGCTTGAAGTGGCAAAGCCAAAGACTAGTACTGTATTAATCATTGTTTATGAGTGACAAAAAGAGCTTTAGAAATTTTCTTGGTAAGCACTTAGCTACAAAGAGGTTAAAGACATTTGATTTAAATATCTGCTTTATTTTTTCCATTGTGGAAATTTGAAAGACAGCCTGTAAATCCCCCCCCCCCCCCCCAACCCAAACATCCCATGCCTTTCTGGGATGCCATTAGATTTGTTAGTGTGCTTAAATGGTTTAATTAAAATCTTTTCTGGTCCAGTGCAATAAACAATGTCTTCTGTCAGTGCAACATGTCTGATGCTAATGATGTTTCTGGATGATAGATGGTTGTGGGGACAGCTACTGAGGTAATGAGTAACTTAATTTGAGAGGTTTGATTTCCTTTTACTTTAGCTATCACAAGCACGAGCTGAACAGATAACGCCAGTTAGAAAGAAGCAAAGGAAAACGTGCTTTGAAAGTTTCTCATCTCCTTTGTTCTTATATGGAAATTTAACAGTGTAATGACCTATTTGTCAAGTGATGCATATCTATCTAGTACATGTTAAAGTAATAGTTACATTTCAATAGGAAAAAGGAGATCTAGTTTTTGGATACGACTCATTATATTAGGTTAAAGTTGCTGGTGTTTGTGTGCATATATATTTCTCTGCAGAATATCAGTACATAATCAATAGAGTATTTGTGGTTTTTCTACTTCTGTATTGCTGCTTGGTATTTATACCCAAAAATGTACTTATCTGGATTTCATGCTGGGTCTGAGTACTTATTCAAGGTCCTGGGGCACCCAGTGTGTACCTCATTCCCTTCCTTCTCAGCACTATGAATCTTGAAAAATTTAAGTATCAGTCTTTTTTCTTTGACACTTGACATTAGCCAATGAAGTCCATATCTACATCTGAAGTTCTCAAAGCTTCTAAGTGCTTAGACTATATAATCCTGCTCTTAGTATGTTCTGCATTGATTGTATAGTATTAGATGCTGTTCATGAATGGATATGAAAGAGATTTCGTTTTGGCTCTTGAAGTGACTCGAGATATTTGTGAACAAGGGAACTAAAAAGTAAGTTATAAAAATTATGCCAAATGTCAGTGAAATTACTGTTCAGCTACATATAAGCATACATGAATCTATTTCAGAAAAACCTGTTTCTACTAATTTTTTAACCTTAAGTTATGGTAGTTAGCAAGTGTGTTTCTTGCAGTGAAAGAAATAGTAGGATGCATATTTAAAATGTCTAAAAATAAATAGCTTTGTTTCAAGGCTTTACAAGTCAATGACCCAACATGTTGTTGACAACCAAGATTAAACGCTTACAAGAAATCCCAAATTACTACTGAGATATGGACCCTCTTTCCTTTCCTGGCAGTTCATGAAACATAAACATTTGAATTGCAGTCTGGTACCATCTAGTTGCTTTGAAGCAGTGTATCTTTAAATCTGTTAGCAAGCTTGCACAGAGTTTAGAGTGGGAGGAGAAAGGAAAAGCAACATGTTTGAGAAAAGTTGAGTTTTGAAAGCTACAGAAAGTTTTGGAGTGTTAAAAGACAAACCAGCTGAGATACATTAATGGGCAAAGAGCACGAGAAGAGGTCAAAAACCTTACAAGTGTCCTTTCACATCCTAGTATTTTTTGATTACTCACATGGCTTCAAAAATAAGCTTATTCCAGGGATACAATACACATATTTGCAACCAGTTCTAATATTAGTCTGTCATTATAATGGTATCTGAAAGCCAGTGATATTCATGCTAGCACAAAAGAGACTAATGCATTAATTTTAAATTAGTCTCCAACCCCAGCTGCTTTTGTGTCAAGCAGTTTCTTTTTAGGAAAAAGTCACTGTTGGTAGACTTTTTCCCTCTCCTTTTCTCACCCTCCAACCATTGACTAATACTGAAATTTCACTTACAGTGAATATTTTCATTTTTGCTTACATGCCATTTAAAATGCTTTAATCAAGGTTTTAAACCAATTCATAGTGCAGAGTGACTGTCATGTACTATTGTCTACATGCAGAACCAAACTAGAAATTGAATGAACATTGAGCACTAATATAAAAATCACATGCTGCTTTCTAAATGATTTGATGGATTTGTGAAAGTCAAGAGGCAATAATGGACAATGATCTTAACAGCCACCCTTACGACTGGGCACATACACTTGTAAAAGAGGAAAAGAACACAGAGGAAAACACTTGAATTTTGATATGGGTCAATTAATTAAATACCAAATGCTGACAAATTGTACATGTATATTAGAAGTTAATCCACCACTGTGTTAAAAGGTTTGTAATGAGTTCCATATCAATGTGAATGCAGTCCTTTTTTAAGTGACCCCAGGCAAAATAAAAAAACTTTATTGGATAAAACCAGTAAATTTTGGTTACATAAGTTTCCTTCATATTTCCATAAATCTTGTAAGTACTATTTTTCACCATGGCTTTCCACATTCACTTCAGTGACTAAACCTACTAGCAATGATCATATCACTTGAACTATCAGATACAAATGCTTGTAGATATTTCTGGTGCAATTAAAATGTAAAAATGTAAACCTCCCATCTCCTTAATAAACTAAAATGGCCAAAGAATGGGTGGCATTGCTAAATTCTCTTATTTTTCTCTGTATAGGAGGGAAGGCAAGAACAGGTTTTAAACTTCAGACATCCAGACTTAGAGAACAAAATCCATTTAGCAATTTCTCCTTATGAATTAATGAAATAACCCATAAATGGTATGCACGTCCTACATAAACCTTAACAAAAGGGTTGTATTTCTAGTTGAAAAGATAAAACACTAAGTAATAAAAGTCCATTTTTTTTCCTTTAGTACTCTCTAACTCTACTGCTTTTTACATGTGACTGTAATTATCCAGGCATGTAATACACCTGCGTAGTATGACCAAATGCCTGCTGAAGTACTTAAAAGTAGAATTTGTTTTCCCTTATTTTCTTGTATTGTATCACCTGCTAAGTAAAATAACCTGGCATCTCCTGTTCTAACTTGCTTGTAAAATGAATACTGCTTCCCGCTATCGTCTCTATGTGAGAAGGCGAATCTGCAGCTCATTCAGATGCGTGTAATGAGCACAAGGATGTTTGGAAGATGGATGTTGAGATAACTGTTGACCTTCTGACTGATGCCCATGCTTATGTGGAGTGTCTGTGGATCTGGGTACCATTTAGCATGACAAAAGGGGCTCTGTTTGGCTTTAGCTGATTAAAATTCACATCCAAGATTTCATGAATATGAGTTACTTCAAACTGAAGCTCAACAAAGGCAAAATCATATTCAAAAAATTCTTGGCCTTGGAACTATATTTCACACTACATTTTGGAAATCCAGCTATTGTCTGCAGATGTCAAATTACACCCATTTTAACTGTGTTGCCCAAATTGATATTTCTTCCATTTAAAACCAATGTGGTGGTTTGTGTTATGATTAAAAACATAGGAAAATATAAAAAAACCTTATATGACGTAATTGTTGAGTTCCTCAGTTTCTTATGTTCCTGAATTTATTCATGAGCACAGTCACAAAAATCCTTCAAGACCCAACAGAAAATGTAGCGCTACACTGTAAAGTTCAAGAATACTTAATTGGACAGGGAAAAGGAAGAAATGATACCACCATAAATAATGCATGGTACAGTTCTAAAGAAGACTGAAATTTTGTTGGTAGAGGACTTTCTGTTGGGAAAGTGTATACGCTATGACCAAATATAACCCTAGGCTTTAGGGATGATACCCTTATTCTTATAGATTTTATTTGTTTTTTTCTTCCCATTACCTCTTAAAAAAATCAGTGCTGTGCTTGTCCAGATGCATTTCAGGTACTCTGTGAACCACCTGAATCAAAAGCATTCAGTTAAGAGGTCAAGTTTTTTTAGGGTTTTTTGTTTCTTCCAGTGAGGAGTCTCCTTCAATTAAAACATGATGCTGGCACATAGAGGCGTTTCTCTAATCTGCTTTTTGTATACTACAGGATCCAGACAATCTAATGGACAAAGGAAGTGTTGAATTTCCCCCTTCATAGGAAGCTAGGGATTCAGGGCAAATGTCAACGTTTTCCTTGGGTAGTTCTGAGTAACTAAAGCCGGTTGTCAGCTATAAATATCAAATACACATTTGTAATCTGGCATCTGTATATTTTTTTTAACAAAACAGTTGTACAACCTTTATCGTTATTTGTTTCTATCTTACCTTACATTCAGATCGTTAAGCACCCTGCCTACTTGTATTATGCTGATGATATGTTGTTTTAGTATACTGAGACTTTTAAGTAAGTTTAAACGGAAAAGCAAGTTTTTACTCTGTCAGGGTCATACCGTGACAAATCAACCATAGGCACCTGTAAGGTTTTAGTAGTTCTCAGTCTTGTGCTTTTCAAGGACTATGTTGCAATGGATGCAGACAATAACACCTTTTAAAAATGTAGATTGCATTCAATTCGCAAAGGCAGAAATAGTTAAACTGTTATGAGAACAATGACACAGGAACTGTGGAGGAAATAAAAGGAAAAGCACAGAAACAAAGTAAAAGCATTCTACAGTAGGTCTCAAGAATATTAATTAACAATTTAAAATATCTTTCATAGCAATTTTGTGCCTATTTGTTTACTAATGCAAACTCAAACATTGCAGATAGTAGTACCTACAGGAAACTAAGTACGCTAAAAGTAGAAGCTGTGTTTCTGCATTTGCCACATGAATATTAATTTTTGACAGATTTTACCCCTCAGTACTCCAGAGGCCTAAAATACATTAAATGATTGAAATTTTTATTCTTCTAAGCACTGGTTTTGTGAGACCTCTGGGAATTCTAATTTCTTTGCATCATGCCTCTTTCTGAGCACCAGTGTGTGATGTGGTTTTCCAGCAATGCAACCCGAACTTCAAGCCAGATTCCCTAATGCTAAAGTCTGTGCTTATGCACAGAATTGGCGTATAGAAAACTCACTAAGCAAAGATCTCTGCAATTGCATTTCTATGTTGTTTATTTTTTTTTAAAACATGGGCAAATTCCATGAGTTTTTAAAATATGGATAGATTGATAAATATTTAATAGTGTTCTCTGAGCCATTGTTTGAATGGCTGTAAGCTTTTGTTTCTCTTAAGAGTATGTTGATAATGGACAGGTTGTGCAAGCCATCTGCTGATCATTTTAAATTAAAGACAATATTACATTGAAATTTAGCAGCCACTACATTTGTAGTGTACATCTACAGGTTTGCTGTTTTGTTTGCCTTTTTTTCCCCTCCTAGCATCATGCTTCTTCAGAGCAGATGGCATAATGTAAAAGAAAACAGGATGGCTTCATTTTACTAAGGGAAACCCCCTGACATTTGGTAACTTCGTTTTTATCTGCCTCTGTGTTTCTTGTTTCTATAAATTTGCATTGCAGACTTCATGGATTTTCATTTTAGCTGTGTTAAGCTTTTTAATACAGCCATAACAGCTCAGTCAGCGTTAGCAAAATGTGCTCAGGTTATTATGGGTTATATCCAGCTCTTAGGTTACAAATGCGTCTATGTGAAAAACATGCCAGCAGAACTGTCCTGGCATAATCATTCTCATGTTAACACCCCTGTGGGTGTCTTGCTGGGAATAACAGTGTACTTTTATTTGCTTTAGTTAATCACTTTAGATTTAGTAGCTTTATAGTACCAGCATAATAAAAAAAAAGTTGTTTCAACAGAAGTGTACCTCTTTCTCTGCTCTTTCGGTAAAGTTGCTTTAATTTATTTATTTATTAATGATTATTTCTAGCCATCTTTCATTTCTGTAATCAGGACTCCAATTAGTTCTGCTTTGATTCATCAGGAATAGCAGCTCAAAATGTATCTCCTTGTAAATTTATGTCATTTTGGTACTAGGATCACCCACTGGCCCAAGTCGCTTGTTAATACTTGGAACCTTTCCAGGTTCCCTCTGTTTGGAATAGAAACTTATGCTAAAGCCAGCTATATTGTTAATGCACTCTTGTATCTACATAGAAAATTGATGAAGGCCTCCCTTTCCGAATGAGTGGAAAAAAACAACTTAAAACTTCAGACTTTCCCTGGCCTGTTCCCAGGGAGCCCTTTCTCCCTGCTGTATTGTCTGGTTCTCACAGGATTTCCTTGTTTTCAGTGGAATTGTATGTGTTCACCTTTCCAAACCAACAGAGCCCTAGGAGTTTCTTAGAAAAACTCCTTTACAACATTGATTTTTAACATTGTTCATGGTTTCTGATGAGAATCAACAACATTCAGCTGGTTTTAGTCTTTGCTGCAGAAAGAAATATTTTCCCAGAAACCTTCAGAAGTACCTTCTAGGCTAAGAGCACTGCGGTCCCCCTCATCAACAAGACAGTTAAATCATTGCAAGCGCACTATTCTTGGGAACTCTTGGTTAAATTAGATTGAGATTGCATCTCCTTCATATATATTGTCAACTTCTTTTCATTTTCTTGACATTAAGGAATGATAGAGTTATGAGTTTACTCTGGTAAGTGAGGTCCAGACATGTGTAACTGCTGTATTTCTGTTACATGGCTACTGGATTTCCAGTATTTTTACTCTTAAAAAAAATACTACCCAGGGTAACTCTGTGGTCGTTATAAATCAATGTTGCAAAAGTAAATTTTCTTATAAATTAAAATAAGAAAAGTATGCACTGGGAGAAGAGAAAACCTGCCATCTTCTCTGCTTGAGAAATTTTGCTCACTTCCTGTGGGACTTGCTCACTGAAACTTATAATTACCTCATTAAATAATCTTAAGGTAACTTACAATATGCCTTTGCCTACGGATTTTTTTCTTTTTTTTTTTTTGTTTTTTGTTTGTAAGATCGGTCTTGTACAGAAGATAAACAATGAAAAATGAACTTGACATTTTAGTATCAGTTTCCCACATTCACCTACCTCTTCTAGGATAAAATGAAGTGTGGAGAATTAGGAATTTATATCCCTGTGTTGGAAAGAGCTAATAGGAAAGCAGAAGGATTGAATTGTGACATTTTAGAGACTCTAGAAGATTTCTGAAATGGTTGGCAGCTGGTATTTGACAATGCGAGAGTGATTATAGTTTCTGTCTAGATTTTTTAAAATGACTAATGATTTTAGACATTAGTGTTGTAAAGTTCCAAGTTGCATGCATTGTAAAAGCTCCTGATTTTTCAGGAAGGAAAGTGTACAAAAGCACCCAAAATTAAGATTCTTCAAATCACAAATTGTCTCTAAAGACAATTTCCTAAAATTAACTCTGAGGGGGTACATTTGTATAACCAGGATGTTTGAATAAAGAAGAAACAGGAAGAAGTTCAAAGTTGGAAAGGCTGAGACTGTGTGGAGTTTTTCTATTTCTCAGCTCAGGGCTTACAAAGTCAATGTTGGAAAATATTACACAATGGCTTAAAAATTTCAACAACTTCTCACATTCTTTTTTATGTTCCTTGGATTTGAAAGGTCCACAAAACTTGAAGGATATTTTTAATAACATTTAAAATTATCACTAAACTTTAAGAACAAAGAATTCTGCATCAAAAGCTATTCCTTTAATCTGTATTTAATATAATTATGACTAATTTGACATTTAGGATTTGATTGGATTGTTGTGTGCCAGAGCTCAAAAACTGGAAAGCAGAAAAGTGCTTCCCATTATTTGCAGCTACTGCATAAACCAAATAAATTTATGTTTAAATCATTTCTGTCAGCAGCATTTGGAATATGAATAGAAATGTTCTGTCACAGAAAAAATTAAGGGGCCACTCCTGCAATGAGTAGTTTAGCACTGGTTTGGGATTTCTTACTGCAGGATTATATTGAGAATACTTATCAGGAAAATAATTCAAAATTATGGGATACAATTTCAGTTTCTAAACTAACGTTCATGGGAATCTGCTGATAATGATGTTTGACTTTGTATCTTAGTCTAGTATTTTCTTTTGAGTGTTTTCTTCACTAATATTAATATATTTTAAAATTAACAAATTGATAGCTAAAATAACTTGTGTCAGATAATGATGCATAACTTCACAGTGCCCTATATTTCAGAAATTATATCTACATTCAGCAACCTATCTTCATATTTATCTTTTGGGTGATTTCGAAGAATAAGGATAAATATGCAAATTTTGCTTTTACTTTACAGCTGCCTTATGCTTTGTTGAAGATACGTGAATACGTAATACCCCTGTACCTTGAAGATGATTGATAAGTAGCAGATGCACTAAGCTGTAAAGTATCTCCCTTTTGGCCCTGGTTGCTTTAAGGTCAGTCTTTGATTCTAGTTACTTATGTATGTTTAACAACATTTGCCTCCTTTCTAGGGTATGTTCTTATAATTTTATTCTTTTTGAAATGACTGTAAGTACCTGTGATTCTGCTTTTAGAAACTGTTTCCTATCTGGTTAGAAATAGCAAGAAACAGAACCAAACCCCTCCCTACTTCATGGCTGATGATGTTCAGGGTGACCTGGGAAGCTGTTGTTAACTGTCCACTTGCTGGCAGCCCCCCTGTGTTGCTCTGCAAGAACTGCCAAGGGGCAAAGATTG
Source organism: Pterocles gutturalis (assembly GCF_000699245.1). Classification (NCBI taxonomy): domain Eukaryota; kingdom Metazoa; phylum Chordata; class Aves; order Pterocliformes; family Pteroclidae; genus Pterocles; species Pterocles gutturalis. Next base: position 26,377 of record NW_010145584.1, on the reverse strand, counting down.
CACTTCTCTGCTCTTTGTTACATTTTCTGCCCTCCATTTTAATGCATCCATCTCCCCCGAGGAGAAGCTATTTTCAGTTCTGAGAAACTTTCATTTTAAACAGCTTTATTTTAACAGTGTTTTCAAAGTCCGTAAAGCACTTGCTATAGGGATAGATGCTGAGATCACTTGTCTTTGTGTAAAAGAGTTCAAGCTCTTAAGGTGTCTGGCTCCTACCACCATCTAGGCTCTCCATCAAGAAAGTGAGCCCAGAGCCTGTAGGAATAGATGGAAATGAAGGTGTTGCTGAAAACATACCTTTCTTATCTGAGGCAGCTCAGCTGTCTCTGAGGGGAAACCTCTACAGCTGAGGAGGATGGAAATGAGGAAAGCCTGTAGGACTGCAAACCAGTGAGAAATGTCAGCATGAGAAATTTCCTTTAACGAGCAATAGGACCTAGCTGAGAAGAAAAGGGAAGGAGGAGCCTGGCTAAAAGCTCAGCCAGAGGTGTTGGGAGGCTCCTGGGGCAAGGATGTGTAAAGGGAAGGGAGCAAAGAGGGGCTCAGCCCCTGCAAAGTGTATTGGGGAAAAGAGAGGGTGTGTGTGCGACTGATAGATAAATGTGAATAGGAGAAAGGAATGGCAATATCAGAGGAATAGAAATTGTACAAAAAGGCAACTAAATTAATGCAGTTACATGACCTAATAATGTTTTGCAGCTGAACATATGTATTTTTATAACATCACTTTTCTGTGATGGACAATTGTCGGTTTTTGCCATGGGGACCTTCTGTGCTTGCCAAAGGCAGGACAAAGAATGCCCACATTACTTCTATTCACACCAAATGTACCCCGAAGTGTTAGCACTGAGGTTTTGTGTGGCTGTAGAAAAGCTTTTTTTATGGTTTTCTGAGATAAGCAGTATACTATTAAACTCTGGCTATGGAATTGTGGCATTTAGCTGTCGGCAGCCAGCCTGAGAGTGTGACTCAACAGTACCCACAGCTTGCATAACGTTTTTTCTGGACCTCACCCATGTGCAAGCTTTCTATGCTTGCTTGATACCTGGGGAAAACACTGCAAGAGTTTTTTTGACCCTTTCCCAGATGAATTAATTTGTAAAGAAGTACTTAGTAAGCTTTGTATTTCTGTTGTTTAATTTTATTATTTCTGTCATTTATGTAGGACCTAGAAAACATTTTTTTTTCCCCTCTGGAAACTCAAGGCATTCATGGTCCAAATTTTATTTGTAAAACTAAGTGTACAGGGATGGATGTCAGTTCCAATTGAACATAACCTGATGCTGGTTAGCTGTTTCCTAACAGATACCTGAGCAGACAAAACCAATTTTGATCTGTCCTCCTACCTCATGCTGCTAAAATACCACTCACAGTATTGGGAAACACTCTCTTAGCTGAAACTGGGGAAGTGATTTAGATCTTGTGGGACTCTGCAGCCTTCACATAGCAACAGAGCAGCTCTAGGTGTGGTGTGTTTGGTCACTGTGATCGCTAGAGAAAGCAGATGTGGTTCCTGTCCTTTCCTGTCTGCTGCATCTGCATTGCAGGGATGGGAAGGAGCATCCAAGTGAGACGATAGTTACTTTCCCTCAGTAGCAGTGCTGACATAAATGGATGTCAAAGTATGGCCCTGGTGAGTTGAACCTGGCAAGCTCTGGCAGTGTTTTGCACTGGCAGGGAGGCACGAATCTCCCACAGGAAGACATAGGTTCCATTCTCTAAATATTACTCAAAAAAACTGCCCAGTGTATTGGTGAAGAAAATAGGTCTTCTCTAAGGCATTCACATTCCAGCCGTGTGATTCAAAACACATTTTTGAAACAGCTAGGAAGAGGAAAAATACATGGAAATTGTTTAGAATTAATATCTGACCATTTTGTTATGTTCAAGATTTCTTTTAGTAAATTTCTACATACAAATCCAATAAGAAATTCTACCCTTTTTTCAGGTCTGAAGTTCAAGTAAAGATTCACTCTTTTTTATATCTTTTTCAATCTGTCACTGGGAATTCAAAACAGAATAAAAAAAAAAAGACATCAAACAAGCAACCTACTCTTAGAGGGAACAGAAAGCACAGTACAGTGTAGCAAGTTCAGACATAAAAGCAGGAGAGAATATAATAGCTGTGTGCAATGCAGCTGTGGCTAAATGCTGATTTGCACATTAAGACAAGATTAGCATCATTTGGATGTGACCTGCATATTGAATAACTATCACAAGTATTGTACTATTTATAAAAGATGAAACTGCACGGTACAATTCAGATCTAATATACCACCCTTTTGCATTCTTAGATTCCACAGAAATGTAAAGGAAGAGCTATTACTTCTAATTTTTGATAGAATGTATGTAATTTTGTTTCTTATAGAAGATCAGTTTGATACTCAGTGTGTTTCTAAAACAGAATATAATATTGCTATAAAAGTGATTGTCTCTTTTAGCCACTCCAAGACAAGAAATATTCAAAGATGGCCATATAAATGTTGATTATTCTATTTCTATTCTGAAACCAGTCAAAATTGATTTAAAGTGTTGTGGCCAACTTATCACATATTATGTGGCTACAGTGTCTGCGTGACTCAACTTTGAACAATCTAAACTTCAAAAAGACCTTCGTATTGATAAATCCATCCGATTCACTTTCAAATAAAATGTAATTTGCATTTGACATGAAGGACGTGCTGTGCAGGAAGCCCCCCTAGTTAAGTGGTGAGCTTTAGGATAATCTACAGGATGATTATTTCCCCCAACTTTTGACAACATTCTTTCTATGGAAAATTAAAAAGATGAGTGTCCTCACTGAAACCACATGGGAAACAGAGGCATGCCTGGTGTGTTGGTGCACGCTGGCTGCATGCATTGCTTTTAAGGATATGTACCTTCCAGGGAGGCTCACCAGGCCAGTGTCCTGCCCGCCCCAGGGGGCCATTGCTTCTCTGAATTTTGGCATATCTTGCTAATACAAAAAGCCTGTGCTGCATATGCCTTAGGTGTCTGTGTCATGGCAGGGAAGCAGAGGCCTGCAGAAGGCTGGAGGAGTTTTATGGTGAAAAGATGATCTTGTCAGACAAAAGTGGAGGCCTGCTGGTAGGCATCAAGTTGTATCTAAATATCCACCTAACATTGGGTAGACACATAGAAATACTGCACGTAAATCTCAAGAGATCTACACAGGTGCACAGAGTCTCTATGCACACATGTATTAGTCGTAAACTTGTATTTGCATTTTAGAAATTATTAATATGCGAAGGTATACCCGGCACTCCTGTCTAGTAGATGGCATCAGGCTTGCTGAGGTGATTCCTGTTTTATGGTGTGGGGGTTTTTTTGTTCATTGCTGTTTAGTGATAGATGGCCAGCTTTCCTCTAATGACTTCTAGCTCAATGTCCAAAGGTGATACTGAACTTCTGTTAAGACTTCGCAGAGTGAGGCGAAGTAAATCATATGCCCCTTATGACTCAATGATAAAGTGAGGTGTAAAACCTAAGGTTCTTGCCAAAGGTAATAATGAAACACAATAAGAGAATCGGGATTTTGGAATTTTAGATTTCCAGACACCTCCACACAAACCAGTAGATCCAGTTAGGGACTCATGCTTTAAGTGGTGTAGACAGAAACTAAGATATTCTGAGTGGAAGTGTGTACCTTAGCCATCTAGTTACTCTATCATATGTTGTCAAGGTAGATCTGCTTAGAGTATGCTTTCTAAATTAGACACCTTGTAAGAGAGAAGGAACTTCTAATTCCTGGAATAGTATAGATTTCTTGTGTACTAGGTTAGGAGCTTGGAATAACTAAGTGTGCTATTGATTTGATTACTTACAAGTTAATATACATATTAGCTTGTACATAGGAGAACAGCATCTTGTAGTTACTCAAATATTCCTATTAATGATAGCAAAATATAGGTTCTTGAATAATTATTTTTTTAGTATTGTCATAATTAATTCTGTTTCAAGCATACCTTATTACAGATTTATCACATTGACAATGCTACTGAACAATTCAATTAAAGAACACATGAAAGCTGTAGGAAGGTTACTAGTGATGTGCGAGACCTGTCTCACTTTACAATGCCATAAAAAATGGATGTTGCTCATTGTATCACACATATACTGCCATGTTTTCTGCAGTGCAAAATAATCTTTAAAGATGTGTTAAAGAGAATACATAGTTTGGAGAACATGCTAGCAAATGCTTTAACTTTTAATCATATTGCTTTTTAAAATTTTGTATTGCAGACCGTCAGCAGAGATAATCCATTGTTCCCCTTGCTTTTTTCACTTATGTTTTGGTTAGGTTACCACTAATGTCTGAAAATATTTCTCATATCCTTTTCCACTGCTGCTGTACAGTTTTACTTGCAACAGGCACAAGGAACTAACACATTCACCCTTAGCTTTTAACTTCCCTCCCTCTCGTCTAGCAATGGTGATTACAGCACCTTTAGCAATCAAATTTATAGTGCATGAATGGGACAGGAATCTGTCTATATTTGACAGCTTTGTTAGCCCTACAATGCTAGCATGAATTGTTAGTAAAAACCAATTTTTCTCTCCGGCCATGAAGTTTTAAACAAAGTGAACTTGCATGCACCTGAGTAGCTGTGGTCTAATGAATCACTTTGCAGGATTGGAGCCCTTCTTAACATAAACAGCAGATAGAACTTGTGATGCATCCAGGAAACAGTTTTGTTGAGCAATGAAGTGCCAAGCAAACATAATTTGTCTGCAGTACCGAAATATATTATAACAATTATTTTATCTGTATAATAGGTCTTAAAGGTCTTTTGCTTCAATAGCTGCACAAATGGAATTACTGGTGGAGGAATCACCCCAGTTCAAGGAGTTACTCTTTTCCTCTCTTCTAATTAGTTGCAGTCAATTAACGACAGTCTTATGCAAAAAAAATTAAAGCAGTCAACAAGGGAAGTTATCAGAATTTTTCAGACATTATTCCTGGTATCTATAAACTTTTATTATAGAACTCATGTAGAATTCTGTACTAGTAAATGTTCTTAATCATGCATGTTTTATGAAAAAGCTTTACATAAACAATAGCTTTAAAATATGTATTCTTTAAAAAACCCCAAATCCTCCAAGTCCTATTTCATGAGACATTCCCTGCCACAGTTGTGCGCTAATGGCTGATTGTACGTATCTGTATGTTCACTGGAGGGGCAGAAGGGCTGGCTGGGATTTATGTTGTGTAGGGTGGGTTCCTCGGGTCAGAGATGTAAATCAAACCACTAAAATGGGAAATCAGAGCAACTGATGAAGTGTGTACAAAGAAGGAAAATGTCTGTTTATTTCCTGGCACTGTAAGGAATACAAGCCTTATGCTGAAATATGCTTGAATGGTAACTCTTATGAAATATTTGCTTACCAAGAAATGAGATCCATTCATGCCCAGTTTTTCTACAACCACAGCAGATTCAGGCATGCCAAACTGAGGTGAGAAAAAATAGAATTATTACAATAGTATGAAACTTGAGATTTGTAAACAAACTAATTGATATTTCCATGCTCAAATACTTGAGGTTGTGGAAATCCTTATACTATTTGACACGCATAATTAGAAAAAGAATATTGGACAGAATAACAGTAATGCTTAGAAACATGTAGTGACTTCCCCGTAAGAGATAAGACATAGTATTACCTCTTTTTTTTTTTTTTAGGAAGAAAGATTGCAGGGCATAAAGGTTGGTAAAATTGTGAATGGAGTAGACAAGATGAAATTATGAAGCACCAAATGTAACATAAATGGAAGAACAAGGAGCCCAGTACAAATAAACTGTGGCACTTTAATTGCTATGGGATGAGAGGAGGCCAGCATTAGAAACAGGTTAAAAGGGCTTATGTCACAAGCTGCCATCAGCAGCTGTGCCACCACCTCAGCAAAAGTTCATATCACTGACTGCTGGAAAATTAAGGCTATATAAGAGAAAGCTCTGTTTGTTACATGCCTGTTTATCAACCCTCTGTACCCACTGGCTGCTGCTTGGCTTCAGCACCAGATGATTGGGCTAAGTGTGTCTTGCAGTTCCCATGATAGATGGGCATTGCTGGAAAGAGTTCAGGTTCAGAAACAGAATTTCTTTTCTGAAACATAGTTGAGGTGGTGGTGGTTTTTAAGAAAGTCGGCCCTGATTATAAATTAAAACGAAACAGTAGAAGTAGTATCTCTTTATGACAGAAACTAAACAGCAATTTGGAAAAAAAGTGAATACACAGGATTTCCTTTATTAAAAAGTAGTAATGTATGTAGCAGGGCTGTAGATGTCCTAAAAATTTCACTGTGTGCTACATAGTTTAGCTTGGCTTTTCAAAGGGATTACACTCTTTTGCATGGAAAGTGGGAAAAAATTTAAATATTTTCTTTAAAAAGGTACCACTTTTGAAATCAATTTTAGTATTTGTAATGCTTAGCTGTAGATTTCTGTAGCAGTAATGACCAACTTGGATGCCAACAGAGAAATATTAGTGAAAATAACTTATTCTCATAGAAATATTTAAGTGGCTTTTCTAATCTAGTTCTTTATTTCTAGAACATTTAAAACTAATCATGCTTGAAAACATTCACAGTGTATTTTATCTACTTTTTTTGGTATGAAAATTTAATATTTAGATATATATTCAGACTGTTTGGCTTATAAGCCAATATGCTTGCATTTATAAATCATTCTTCTGTACTGTGATTGGGAGAGTGCTGCTTGTTTGCAATACAGAATAGATTGCAATTCAGAGGAGAGGGTGGCTGTGGGTGTTGGACCAGTGGTGGGTTGTGGGATACGTTAATTTGCCATCAGTTGCTTTGATGTTGGAGAGGCAAAGAATGAAGGAAATGCACACTTTTTCTGCTCTTGGCTTTTTCTCATCTATTTCTAATTATTGGCTCTGTCTCCAGTTGTTGGTTCTGATGAGCTGCTTTTGTGCTTTGCCTTATGCTATTAATCAAAAATGTAATTTTTGTCTGAGGAAAAATTTCATCTTTTTACATGGTTAGCTTGTCAGACAAGCAGATCTCTCACTACTGGTGTTAAGTCATGACCACCGAGCCTTTAATTTTCTTACAATGTATTAACTCTATAGCATTAAGATCAGTACTGAGGAGAGGGACTGGGCTACATGGCAAATGAAGACCAAGCTCGTAAACTCTGAATGCAACACTGAATATCTCAGTGTTGTTGCAATTATAACGTAAATTGAGGGTAACAGGGAAGTACATGCACATGGCTGACAGGTTTCCATTAGTATCTTCACTTATTTATGAGGGAAAAAGGAAAATCAATAGGGTTAATTATTTTTCAGTAGTGAAGTAATTGATTTTATACTAAATGCCTTTCATGAGGCTAGAAACACTTTGCAGAAAGGTTTGTTAATAACTTCTGTACTTAAGACACAAAAATCTGTTTTGAAAACAACATTAAGACTGTCAAAGTTAAGGAAATGCTAAAATTGCACTTGTACGTATGTACTATGGCGCCAATCTCAGTATACGTCTTCTAGAAGTCCCAGCCTTGGTCACAACATATAAAAGCTGATATGACTTTCCTGAACTACTGTTTGATATGTTGCATTCTGTTCGGTGATCACTGCTCGTTTGCTGTCTTGTACACCTGAACCACACAGTATTCAAACCTCCTCTGAACCCAGGATTATATGTTGTTGTGGTTCTGAGATGTTCTACTGCATTCTTTTTATTGTCTGAGTGCTTTGGAAACATGAATTAACTGCATTTTCTAAGACCAGCCTGTGAGATGAAAACTTTGTTAGTAAGAGAAGTTGAGTTGCATGGAAAATAAAACTCATACAGTATCCAGTGGTTTTGGATGCCTAACTAGAGCTATTTAGGATCTGTGAGATATACATATATATTTGCACATTCAATATTTTGGTATTTTCACCTTCTGAGCAGAGCTGCTACTGTGGGTACAACTCTTACCTCTCACCTTTTCTGCAAATCAGAGCCTGGAATTTCAAGTCAAGCACTCAGGAAATATAATGTTTTTTTCTGTGTGACTTGCATGGCTTCATGTAAAAATGCTGAGCTGGGGTAGTGACAGAATCAGGTGTTTCAAGGCAGAATTGAATCCACATTACCATGAATTAATTCTCTCTTTTTCAGCAAGCCCTGGCCTTGTGCACCTTACAATTTTTGTAATGGGTCAGAGTAGTGCATAAAACACACAGGTTTCTCTGCTTTGAAAAAGGCAATTACAGACTATCATAATGTGTATGTAAGAGGGGGCAAATTCAGCTGTTACAGGTAATCCCACTTCTGCACTTTGAGCATTGAGTGCTTGTCTCTGCAACCTTAACAACATTATTTTAGGGTTCATGTATGTGCGTGCCCAGTCTCCGGCAGTGATCCAGCCCAGCCCCTGGCGCCTGGCTGACTGTGGAAAGGGTGGTAGTAACTGGGGCTCAGGTGGAGTGCTGCTAGGGGGAGTTGAACAGCTCTGTGAGTAAGGTGGTCACAGGCAAATGGCTGCTACTCCCCAGTGCTGGTCTTTGATACGCAGGGTGGCCAAGCACTTAATATTGATTATACTGTAGCAATTGGATCATTCACTCAGCTGCTTTAATCAGTGATGCGATGAGTGTAAACATAGGAATTAACAGCTTTTTGTGAAGTTGGAAGACCCTCTCTGAGCAAGTAAGAAGCCAGTAGTTACTGGCCTGCTGAAATTTCCCTGGAAGTCTCTGGGTTGTTGAACAATTGTTATTAATTTTTTGCCTTGTATTCTACTGTAGAATTACATGGTACTTTAAAATCATTATATCTTCTATTAATTAGTCTGATTTCCTTTAAGCTGAAAGGCTTTGAGCTAATTAATCCTCTGAGTAGCTGTTCATAGTAATAAATTCACAGTTTAGCTGATACATTATCATTATGATACGAACTAATTCCATGGAACAGGTTAGCTTTCTCAGCTTAGGGACAATGGTCCACTTGTGATACATCTGCATTGCAAAACTGTGTTGTTTTTTTTATTTTTTTTTTTAATTGTACATGCATGAGTTTATGTATTTATGCACAAGGGAAAATGGAAAAATAATAAAAAAATGAACATTTTAACCTTTGGACTACTTTTTATGTGACTACAAATAGAGCTTTTGTAGAAACACTTAATAACACTGTATTATTTTCCTTGAAAAAGATTGTATGCTTCTTTTTTGTTGAAAAAGATGAGTAACTTTGATGACAATAAATTCTTATTGTTGGTGTAAACCAGGCACTGAGAAAGATTGGTGCTTCTACGGTTAGAAGTAGGATGAACACAAGACAGAAATATCCTACACATAAATTTATATAGAGAAATTTGCATTAAAAAAATAAGGAAATGTAAAATGACATTATGTATCAAAATGCAGTAAACGGACTTTATTGTGTAAGTAAGTTACAGGTAGAAGTCTAAAACTTGAGTCATAGTATTCAGTGAGTTACAAGGAAAAATCTGATGTATAAAAAATGGATATATCATGGAGGATATATTTTATATATCTTGGATGAGATTATTCAAGTAGTGAAAGGATGACTGAAGACAAGCTTGGAGTATTTTGTGGAATCCAGGTTATTTTACATATACTAGAAAGGGCACTGCAGGACTCAGAAAGGTACAAGCAGATAAAGGAATGGTTAAAAAAAAACACCTCAAGTACCTTAAACTTAAGCAACATCTAGCAGTGACAGTGGATATATATGCATTGGGAAGAAAAGATGAACAATTGAATTGATGAGCTGTAAATTTTAAAGTTATATCTAAGTATAAAATCTAGACCCACTTTCAGTGAAGTGGTTATTTCTTCCCAGCAGGAAATAAATTGAGGCATGAAATACCTTTTCTATTATAAGAAATATCCCTGTGAGCAAACACTTATTTATATGATTTACCATGTACGAGATCTTAGCTAACTGCTTCTACTATGGATTAAAGTTCTATGAAAAACAGGAGAGCACCAAGAAACTCCCATAATATTAGTAAGAATGAGTTCTTGCGGGTGGCAAATGCTGACTAATCTATTTTCAGTACTTTTGAATATCTGTGCTAGATTTAGGATAAGATATATGTATAGGTTTTTCAAAGATTAATGCACTACGAGTTTCTGCTGCCTGAGTACAGACTGGCCTGTCTAAAGTGTTAGATATCCATTCAGTACCTGTCTTAGGAGATCTGCAACTTGAAAAGCTGTCCAGTTCTCAAATTCCTCTTGAGATGGCAGTTTTGTAGCCATGTTGCTATCCAGTGAGAAGGACTTGATCTATATGAGTGAACTATTGCTTCACTGGTTTTTACTGAGCTGCTGTAAAAAACCTAGGAGGAAGTCCTATTTGCAACATTTTTCCTGTTTGCTCACTTAAAGTGAACGCCTATAAAGATGATTTAGGAAGTACCAGTATTTTTCTATGAGTAACTCTTTCCGATATAAGGACACTATAAGTTAATATATCAACGTATGCAAGTATCAGTCATTACTAAACTCAGTTAAATGAATTCTGCTGCAAATAAGTGTATAAAATATTTCTAAGTCGTCAGCATCTGAGATGTTTAAATATGGAAAATATTTTTGTATCTATTACAAAAACAATTAGTAATAGCTCTCTGACCTACCTTGAACCCGTTGCTTGGATCTACCTTGAAGTTACGTTTGACTTGCTTGTGGATTTGACATACTGTGGTGTTGTGTTCAGGCAGAAGAAAATTGAGCTTAGTTGCAGAACTTTTACTTCCATATTGTCACATCATATGATCTCATTCTTTATGTCCAGTCTGGGCATCATTACTTTTGGGCTTAGATAAATCACTTGCTTACTCTAAGGCAATGTATGATCTACAGTTCTGGAGGTTTTTTTTTTGTTTGGTTTGATTTTTTTCCTCTGTCATTATTGTTACTGCTGAAGAGCAAATTGTCAACAAATTCATTCCAGTGCTACATTATCTTTTCAAAAGGTAGGGCTAACATAAAATGCTTGTACTGACTTAGACCATAAGCTCATCCAGCTCAGCATCTTCTCTTGTGACTGTGATCAGAAGTGAGATACCTAGGAAACTGTGTAGAGAAGCAGGGCGAGCATGTAAGACTTCCGCAGTATTCTCCCAGTCTCCAACCATCTTGAACTCAGGGACTTCCTGGTCTGGATATGGTTTCTACCTATGCTACATGCATATATGTCACCCATGTTACACCAATGAGTCCCAAATTTGGAGCCATGACCATTATCGTTTATGGAGGGAGAAGTGCAATGGACTGGGCAGGCACAGCCAGGAATGGCTCTTGGGCTGCAGGAGAAGGAAGACAGACGTTTTTAGTGGAGGCTGGGACTCGGATGGCATGGAGAGGGAGCAGAGTTGTGGAGGCTCAGGATGGGCACTTCTGCTGCTTCCCACCCCTTTCCCTGTCCAGCCATCTCTGAGCTTAATCCCTGCCCCACTCACAGCCCTTGTCTGCCTCTTCACCTTTAACACAGCATACACTTCCAGTCTGAGAGGAGCAGCATAAGCAATTCTTAAACTGGAGAAGGTGGCAGGGTGCATATTCTAAAGCGGAGGAAAGTTGAAAAATTTGAGAGCCTTTAATTTATAGAATAGGCAATAAAATTGCAAAGATGGAGCTGTAGCTGCTGAAACAGTCAGCAGTTCTGAGTCACCACAACAGGAGAAAAATGAAAACTTCCATAAAAGGCCAGAGACCAAGGAATGTTATATTCTGCTTTCCAATTACTCTTCCTGTTTTATTTCCCAGTGCAAAATGGGTTTGAGGTGCATGTTCAAAGATTAAAATGGATTTCAGCTAAGTTGAAATGTCTCATCTGCTATCCTGCTTCAAATTTTCCTGCATTTTTTTTTTGCTGTTAGAGTGACTGACAGGTCAGTTGTTGCCAGTGAAGACTTTTAACCCTTTAGTATCTTGTGACTTTGCAGCACATTGAATCTGACAAAACTCAACTCCTGGAATTTCAGAAATACAGAATTGAGATAGAAGTCCTTGCAATTTAAGCTTTCCCTCCTCAGAATAATCTCCAGGTGCTTGGCTGTGCACAGTATAGTAAAAGTTGTTTCATTTCATTGTGTTTTGGCTGTGAGTTGTTTCAAGGGGGTAGATGATGGGAGGGAGTGAGACTCTCTTCCACTGTGTGCAGGACCAGAAGAAAGAGGTACATGTATTCCTTAAGAAATTTTGCCTGCCTGGTTTGACTGCAGGAGTGGTTGTGTCAGTAGCAGGACCTTCATATATGATGGAGGTGGGAAGCAGCTGTGTGGGAGATATGTGTGAGTTATAGGTTTAATGGTTGCTCAGGGGAAACAACAAAATAACAGATGGCATCAGGTGTGAAATATGAATAAAGTAAAGCACAGCAATGCTGTTATTGCTGCAATACGGGCTGAGTTTGGCTACTGAGTAGGTGTTAGCAGTTCTAGTTCAGAACATCTCAAAGTCAAACTAAAAATAGCGTTTGAGGATTTTGCAATTCAGTGCATGCTGCCAGCAGTACCCGCTCCTCTTCCTATGCTTGCCCATTAGGCCATTAGGATTTTCAGAAATACTAGCATGCAAGGAGCCGCTCCTTGCTGCCTGCTGCCCTCCACTGTTATATTCCTGCACTGCCTGGTAGTCTGCAGCTCGCCTGCCTTGTAGTGCCCAGGCCTCCCTCCTCTCCCACCTGGTTTCTCTCCAGTTGCTCTCCTACAACAGTAACTTTTGGCTAATTCTCCTATCATTGACTGTGTTGACTGTGCCTTAATTTGTATTCTGGGCTCTCAGGAGAGTATTCTCAAGAGGCCAATGTTTATGCAGTTCACCTCCCTCATCTGAGAGAGAAATCCGTTCAGGAAGGTCATGTTCAGTTTTGTGTTCCCAAAGGGGCTGTAGCAGAGGTGGTTGAACCACAGGCTCTGTAGCTTGTGAGAATTAATTTGCCATTTGTGTTTTGGTCAGATTAAAAATTATGACAACAACAAAAAAATTAAAATCCAGGCACGCGGTGAGGCTTATCTGGGATCCTGAAGCTAGGTTCTTGATGCTGGCATTGGTGTTGGCTTGATCAGTGCTGTAGTTTTCTTCCCTCAAGTGTGTGCAGCAGAAATAGAGAACATTATCATGCACTTCCAGCTTGCTTTCCACTGTGCTCACGGGGATTATTTCAAGAACTGTTGCCTAGGAGGACCCCAGATTTGGTTACCAATTTTACTTAGTACCCTCATACTTCTAGTTACTCTATGCAGTATATCACCTCTCCAAGTAAATATGTGCATGAACACACTTTGGCTGTGAGGACTGTGATGGGGGAATCCCTGAGCAGAATATTGAGGCTTCCAGAATCCACCAGATAAAGTCAGGCCACAGATGCTGTTTCTTTCCAAATGACCAGGTGCCTCACATATATGCCATGGAGCCTCTTGATCTGGGATCGACACTGTCAGACTTAAAAATGTGTCTGGGTACACGCGCAGAGTGTAATCTGTTATTTTAAACTTGTATGTAACTGGAGACATGAACACTTTCATCTGTACTGTTTACAATTTCAATCCTCAAAAAAAAAGCAGAAATCTGATTATGTTAAGAAATGTCATTTTTCTGGAGCTCTTAGCACAAATGACATATAGTACTTGAGAACTACAAAATTTCAGAGGAAACTTAGTTTAATGTGTGAATTTTTTACACCAGGTAATTTGACCTCAAAACAGAAAGTTATTCTCATAAATAACTTCTACATAAAGTAGAGTTACCACATCATTACAGTATGTATTTGAATGATTTTTTTTTCCTATAGTTTGAAATGTGCAACCCACATAAAAAGCATGTTTTTACAGGCTACAGCTCCTTGGAGTTTCGTAAAGTAGGTTCTCAATTAGTGATTTCATAGAAATTGTTAATAAGCAGTATAAAAACTGTTTCCTAGATCATGCCACTGGCATTTCTTACTAAATACAAGTATATATTTTCATTAACATAAGCACTAAATGTGTTAAACTTATTTCAAAACTTTCAAAGTCAAGTTCTGCTTTGCAAAAGCCCGTAGCAGCTGAATAAAACTTATATTACTGGATATAACACTGGAATACTGCTCTCGGGAAAATATACTTGAACAAAATACCTCAATGAAGTATTACTGTATATAAACTATGAACCTCTATCACTGTTTTTTTTTTGCCCATTTTATACAAAAATAATTAAAGGAAATGACTTACCATATACTCATTTTTCTTCTCCTAGGCACACATGTTGGAGTTGATTCCAAATATGATAAAGGAGCAGTTTCTCATGTCTGCTCTTCCTGCTTAAGTTGTCCCGTATGTATTTTGTTGTTAGTGTGGTGATTGACAGGCTTGGCATTCATGGTAGGCGGGGGAAACATATTCTTAAAGTAAAAAGCTGGAATATTTCATAGTCTGAATAAGTTCATAGAGAACATCAGAAAATGAAGGCTTACTTACAGCTGTCTGTGTAGAAGTTTGATAAAATTTTGCTAATTGGTTTTGTCTTTTTCTTTTCATTTAACAGGAAATAAAAATAACAATAGAATCAACAGAAGTCATAGGGTCTGGAAGGGACTGTGGAAGATTTAGGCAGTGCTTCATCAGAGAGGCAGGATCAAATACAACCAGAGCAAATTGCCTCAGTCTTGGAAATCAGTTTGGCAACCATTTTTTGCTCTGAGTTCTTGGGGAAGCACCAGGTTCACCAAGTCCTTGGGTGGCACAGCAGGAGAAATAACTCTAATATAAATTCTGTGCTATACTGCTGGAAGGTGCAAGAGAAAGTACCTGTTTGTAAGGACAGTTGCTGTCTAAGCACTAGGTGGGCTGGACCTGGACTCCCTCTCTTTCTTGAAGAAGCAAACCCAGTTTCATAAGCATTTGTTCATAAGTAGTGATTTGGGAAACTCGTTTAGTCTTTTCATTCTCAGCACACTCTTCAGTTTGGCTCCATCTCAACTGAAAAAGAGGGTGGCCAAACAGATCTTGGTATGCTATTCTTTATCCTGTGGTAACTGCGTCTGTCTCAGTGACATCCCGATGTACTTTAGAAGTATGCTTGCTATTCAACATCCATGTTATCAACAAAATACTGAATACAATTAAGACCAGAACAAATTCCTATAGGACTCTACTTGAAATACCCACTGAGCTTGAAAGCACATATCTTCTCAATGTGAGCCAGATGAGCACTAACAATGTACAGTACTTTCATCACATGTCTCTAGTTTGCTTGTGAAGATTTTTATATGGAACCACATCAAAAGCCTTAGTGACAGTATGTACTTTGGGCCCCTTATATACTATGTAGCTATCATATCGAGGAAGGACACGAGGCTGGTTTGACACAATATGTTCCTGCCAAGTCAGTTTTTACTGCAGTATTAAAGACATAATTTGTCAGTATATTGAGGCCCAACATTTGCTTTAGTGTATTTGTGAGAACTTGGGCCGACTGTTCTGTAGTTCCCTGTCCTCCTTCCTCCCTTATCTTAAAGGATGGATGTTTGCCTTTCATTAGCTACTGTCATTTTACTGGCCTACATTATGTGCTGAATTCATAGCACTCAGAGTTCAGGGATAATGGTTTGGCTAGTTCTTTGCATAACCTGTATTGAGAATTTTGTTATGCCATTCTTATTTAAATTTCTAATCTACCTTAATATCCGTAATAAATATTTCAGTCCTGCTATGGCTGCTATCAAAATTAAGCATCTGGTCACAATGTTTCTCTCTCTCTCTCTCTCTCTCTCTCTCTTTCTCTCTTTTTTTTTTTTTTTTTTTTTTTTGGTCCCCTCCCCCTGCTAAGGTGTGGATCTGTAATTCCTTCTGTTTTTTTCTTACTAGTATTTGAGGAGACACAGTGACTTGAGTGGACTTTGGATGAACCTGTGAGTGAGGGAGGTGTCACAGGCTTTTCCAACAGTGCCACAGGTAAGTACTAAGGGAAAGAATTTCTTATAGAAATGTTTCTGCAGAAAGTAATTGTGTGCTTAGGATAGTTTTATCTTAATTGCATTTGGGTATGTGCATATGTGCCTTTATCATTAAATTGTTTTTTGGTGTTGAACACTTGTTTTTTGGAAGTTCTTGGTTCTTGTTGAAATTCTAAAAATCATGCAACAAGAAGGTATTCAAAATCACTTCTTTTTATACAGCAATGCCTTATTGCTTAAAACTGTTGTCTGTTCTTACAGTAATAAAACTGCAATGCCAAATTCATAACAATTTTTGTAATGGTGTGACCTATCTCAGAGATTGCTTATAACTCAGAACGTGTCAGACTCAATAACTTTTTCCTGGTTTTGCAGCAGAAGTGGGGATTATGATCTGTAACTGGTTCCATATGACAACATATATGCTTATTATGTATAAAATGAGCAGGTGAGATTTGTAGTTGTCTGTTCTTCTAGTTTTGGTAGGGTTTTTTTTGCAGCACACAGTATCTTTCCGGTTTTACTAACCACACATTGTATTCATTATTTTTGTGCACTGTTTATTTTCAGTTGTAATACAGAGCAATAATCTGTAGAACTTCTTTGAGGAGTTATCTCACAATTCAACATAAAATTTATTGGAGGATTCTGGCATCTAGACTAAGTTACTGAAAAATAATTAACTGTTCGTTGTGAAGAATAAAAAAGATATATTTACCTTACTTAGTTGGAGTCTGTCTCTGTGTAGCCCTAAACAGTAACTCTAAAATGCATTTCCTTCTTGTGATTGCAAAAGACCTAGACCCAAAGAAGCCTCAAATGAGAGAAAACAAAAACAACCAAAAACAAACCCCAGACCCAAAATACCTTGCTAAGAGTGGTTATCACCATTGTGATACCAAGAAGACTGTGATTGTAAACTGATTTGAAACCTGTCACCTTTAAATCACTTCCACTAGGTCCAGTTTCCTACAGAAATATGCCTTTTTCCTTTGTTTCACTTGTTCTTCAAACCATTCCTGGAGCATGTCATTTCAGCTGAATTTTAATTATTGCCAAATGCTATGTTTTTAGTTTGCTTGTTTTGTCACAGAGGCTAGATACACAACATAAAAACCAGTCTTAATGACAGTTGCTCTTTGTGTTATCACTCAGCCTTCTAAAATCTTTTTATAGGGCTTTTGATTATTAGTTTGACCTTCTCTTTGAATCTAGCAACACATTAAGCCCTGATTCTAGAGAGATTTTCCCACATTTAACCATGCATTAAGAATGTACTTATTCTCGTATGTATTTGTTTGTAACCTGAAATTTGAACCTGGTTTTCTTTATCTTTTTGGAAATTCATGTTTTTAACTAGTACAATAAAAATAACAGTAATAAAAACCCAACCTGCTGCAAAAGTGACACTGTTCATTGGAAATTCTCTTTGATTTTTTGAAGGCTGGAATTAATGCCGTAGTTCTTGATTGTGATATCTTTCTTAAGTACTCAGTATTCTTTGCGGCTTAACTGAGACACTTTTTTTGATTTTTGTCTGTATAGTGGTTTTGAAACGTGGCTAGCAGCTGGACACCACATAGCCTCACACTAGCTGGTATGAAGAAAGTTAACTCTGTCCCAGCTGAAACCAGGACAGTCTGAACACCTTGGCAGTACTTGCTTTCTATTCCTCTGGGTTCACATGCTGGCTTGTGTAGTTTACGCTTACATTTTATACTGTTTCTTTGCAGAACCTCTCCTTCTTTGAAATTCATCTGTGTGTTGACTATCCTGATAAAATACAGGAAAATGTGGACAAACAGATTTCAGTCTGGCAACATCTATATGCATTAAAATCTAGCGAGTCAATTTCAAAATAGAAAACCAATATTATTTCAGTGTCTTGCCTTATCATTTAAATAACATTCCAAGAGAGCTTAAATTTGAAAAGCTGCAGATGATGCTTATTTTAAATTATTTTGTTTATGTTCTTTTGATGGATTTTGTTAGTATAATGAATTCATAGTTAAACACTATTGATTTCTTTGAGGCTTGTACATTGATATGTGCAGAAGGTCTTTCACCATGCATATGACTCTTGATATGAGATAAATGGAAAAATGTTAGATTAGTGTTTCAACTCCCAGTAGGCATGCTAATGCGTTATTGCATGGTATTTTACAGCGGAAGATCTCAACAAAAGGTTGACCCTGTAGGTGTTGAAGACTGCTGTGAAGTTAGTATAAGAACAAGAGAGGTGGAGGGTTTTTGCTGCATCTGCTTGCCAGGTCCAGAGCTCTCTGTCATTGCAATGAACTTGCAATTCCAGATTGTAGTTAGAGAAAATTCCACATGATGTTTCAAAGAAATCTGCCACAGCGTGACTTCCAAAAGAAGGCTAGATTTAAACAAAAATACACAAAGATGTGTATTTATTTTAAGCGTTATGGCTACCACTCATTTCTTTGAGGTATAGGCACAGAGGTATGTCTCCGTTCTCCACTTGCCCCACACTTCCACTGTACTGCTTACAGCCCTTGAAAACCTTTGGGGCAGCCTTTGATATTTCAGCACATCCAGCTACCAATCAGCAGTTATGTTGATTTCCACAGTGAATTAGTGTTACTTGAGTTCACCCAATTGATAGTGCTCGAACGAGAAGAACTTCAGTCACAACAGACTTTGGAGTCATAACTGATTTACTGTTAGGATGCATTGTTAACAGGAAAGGTAAGATATGTCATGGAAAAGAGAGCTGCTTCTGTTTTGAAGAGGTATTTTTTCCTGCTTAACATACAGGTTCAGAGAAGAAGGATGGCATTTCTCCCATGCTCTTCTTGAGCTGGGGATCTTAGAGAGGCGTTAGTGCACCCCTGTTACAGTATCACCATTATTATAGTGTATACATGGTATATAGTATATATAGTGCATATATACTGTATAGTATAGTACTCTAGCATAGTATTATAGCACTGTAGTATAATATCACACAGTGTTTCTCTGCTACTGACATGCAGGTTTCATTCAAAAACATGGACCAGGTGGATTCACAAAGGTCTTAGCTTTAGTTCTTCTATTTACTTAGAATGGTTGAGACAAAACCTGACAGGGAAAATAACTGGTGGGGGAACAGGACACTACAAAATCTAGGACCTTTCTGTAGGATAGCAGAAGGTCTGAGGGAAACTGAAGTCAATTGTCATATGAAGGAGGGAAGTTCTGGGAACAGAATCTGAGATACAGACAAGGTGTTTATTGCTTATTGTCATAAAGAAAGCATGTGGGAGGAAGGAAGCAAAAAGTTGTGGTTTTGTGCAGTGGAAAGAGTTCGGGGAAGTATGTTATTCACTTTTATGGATAAGAGGAATTGAGTGGAGCATGCGTGTCAGCTGGCCAGCATCCAGATGTTGTTTGGACCTAAAATAAGCAGATCTCCTCCCTGTTTCCAGTCAACAGAGCCCTGAAAATGAAGTTGGAAAAATGAACTTCTGAGTCTGTTGCATAAAACCAGAAGAAAAGAGTAATTCAGGAAGGGGTGCTTAGAAGATGGATAGAGAAAGTGAAGAGGTTGACAAAGGGAAGGGGTATAGAAGTTGACGGGTACAAAAAGTAAAGCAAATGAGGAAGAATGTGATGGGGAGACAAGCTGTATAAATAGAGAATGTTTCTCAAGGTTTTTGGGCCTCATAAATAGAGCTTTTACATGCCTTGTGTCCTTAGCCTGCTGACACAGATAAAATTTTATGAGCAGAGTTTATTTGACAGTCAGCAGGGAGAGAATATGATAAAATCTCAATAAATAAGAAAGACCTTAAAAGCAGAGACATCTATAGGTTGGAGTTGGTTTTTTTTTTTTATATGGACTGCAGTATTTGGGGAGATCTCAAAAAGAGATTTCAAGAGATATTCCATTTATGATAATGAATTTTAAATGAAAGAACTATCAAGAAAAAAAATGACAAAAAGTACTTTTTAATTGTTCTTTTTTGAGTCACATAGCTTAAACTCAGTAATTTCAGAACCCTTTATTCTAACTCCTTTTTATTAATTTGGTTTGGTTTATCGTTTAGGTAATGGTAATGTCATCAAACCTCTCTGTCAGAATGGTATTAAGTGAGATTAGATCTAGGTAAGATGATCTTATGACAACAAGAAAGGTATGGAAGGGACAAACATTCAGTGACAGATTCTTCCCCACACCAAATCTGGAGGAGTATATAATCTATTGATTGTTATATGTTGAATACAGTCAGAATCTAGTATGGTTATGTCCATTCTCTTTCCTTTTTTTTTTTTTTTTTTTTTTTTTTGTGAACCAGCTTTTGATTTTATCAACCTTTCTTTCATAGCTTTATAATCTCCAGTTCAATTGTCATAGAGATACTCAAGGAAAGCTGTAAGTATTCTCACAGGTATTTTCTGTGCACAGTGCCAAAGTCACGTGTTGCAGTACGAGTTGATGACAATACAGAGTTGTTTCAGTTTATTCTTCTCTCCTCTCTTCTAAAGGCACAAGCTGTGCTAATTATGTTAGCTTATTTCCAAGGAAATGTGTTGCATGTTGGCAAAATGCTGGGGCTTCCAAATATAATTAGGTAAAGGATGAATAATAACATGGGATGTACTGTAGGGCAGTTTTGTGGTACCAGCTGAAATTAGTGGAAATGAGGGTAGTAGCTGACTGCTCATTTTGTGTGTCTTGCATGAAAAGCAGCACTGTTAAAGCTGTTCCTGTGTGTTGTAAACATTCCTCTGGTAAGCTTTTTAAGGATCTAGATATGAGGTGTTCAATGTGCGTCCATCTACTGATGGTATTATAAATACTGTGTTTCTGACCTTCAGGTTTCCCCCCTTGATCTCTGGTTAAATGATATATTTGCCAGTTTGACACTGCTGACATTCTGTCTGCCTGGTCTAACGTTGTTATACCATGATTCCTTGTGATCCCATTGTCATGGGAATGATATATCTCAAATGATGAATATACTTTAAAGCAATGTGGGGAAAAACCACACTGGCTAAACTTCATTTACAAGCCTTTTTGTTGCAAAATGCCTTCTTCAGTGTCCAGTGTAACTGATTTATCTAATGTCAACGTATTTAAGAACACTGCTTTTTTATCAGATAATGTAAAGGAGGATGAGATACTCAGGTGGATACTGAGTATCTCAATTATGGTTTTAGTCAGATTTTTCCTTGCTTTTGTTTTCTGATGCACTGCAGTACTGGGCTTTGCAAGACAATAAACTGAACAGTAGTGGAAATAGAAACATCCTGTTTTCCTTCAGTGATGAATGCTCCACTTGTCTAGAAATGTTCTCTAATCTAGAACTGGTGAAAATTAACTTATTTTCACTTCTAGAGAAGTGAACCATAAACCATATGAGGTGAGAAAGAGAAGAAATGAGCACATAGAAATCTTGCACTCTGGTATGATTTTTTTTTTATATGCTTGTTTTATGTTTTTGTACACACCTCAAAAGCAGCCCTGCCTTAGAATTCCACTCCTGTTTTCAAAAGCTGATTGTGTGTATGATGGGAATGAGATTTTTATAATGTCACCTATATTCCTGAAAAATTGAAATCCATTTTGATTCAAGTATTTTATGAAAAGTCAGTGGGAGCTGTTTATGCATAACCTTCATGTCCTCATTCCTTTGTTATTAAAAAGAAATTAAATGAGAACTTAAACAGTAAAAAAAAATTGTTGACAATAAATGTCAGGCTGATAAAAACCTTGCCACTGACCTTCAGAACAGTGAGATTTGACTGTGATGTGATTATCCTCTGAGGTCAGAAGTTACAAATCAGATGAAGCAGTGATGACTTTAGTCCTCTGCAACCTACACATTCTGCATAACATCCCACGCCTCATTTGCCATGTCTTTTGCACTGTCTGAAGCATGATCTGTTATTTCTGTTTGCAGTTTTACATGTCTCCATTATTGGTGGACTACAGCACACAATTGAATTCTCTGGCAATTCTCACCTCTTCGTCAGCAGTGTCCCAGTTCATTACAAAAGCACTTAATGTGCTGTACTTTTGACTGGCGTGTGTGAGTGCAAAAGCTATGGGACCATACAGTAGCTCTGATATACCTGTATCAGCAAAATGAAATGGAATGGCCCATAGTTTATAACTGATTACAGATTATTTAAGTAATTGTAAAATTGCTCTTAAGTGTAGTTCATCTCTCCTCTTTCCTGTTGACTTGAATGGCTGACCTTAGTTCAGTTTGATTTACAAGCACAGAAATATTTTATAATTTAGAACAGCGTGTGCTGGAGGCTTTCTGATCCAGTGTTCCCTATCACATCACTGAGAGGATGCCATCAGTGTCGTCTACTGTGCCAGCCCAGCTTTTGGATTTCTGCTGACGGTTTGCAAAGTGCTTCCATCAGCATTTAGAGTCACGTTTTTGGTTCTGGTTTTAAAGAAAGCTCAATAACATCTAAGGGACAATAACTACCAAGTAGTTTTAAGATTACATCTGGAAAGCCATACAATCACTTACTCATTAAATACTTTTTTTCCTTACTGGGGATCTTACTCATTTTTTTCTCCATGTTTTTGTCTAGCAAGACTTGACAAAAATATGCAGGTCCAAGCAATGCTTAACTTGAGGTACTGGAAGACTTAAGTGCTGAAAACGACTTTGCATAGAGAAATAGTCAGTAGAGGTACTGCTCTGGTAGGACTGAACTCAGGAAGTTCATGATGCTATAAATAATTTTTTTTCATTTTCCTTCTAATTCTCATACTAGATGAATTGCACTCAGCTCTCTTACTCCTTGCTGTTTCTCTCACAGCAAGCAAAACCCTGTGAGTCAACACTCTCTGTAAGAGCAGAACAGCAGGAGAGTGAGCCCAGAAAGAATGAAATATTTTTATGGGGGATTTCTTAGATTAGTCTCCTTCAGATTTCTTATCTGTATCCCAGGAAACCTGAGAGCAGATACTTGCTTGTCGAGAGCCTCTCTAAAACAGAAGTAGGCTGAAACACATCACTCCTGCACAAGTGTGGTTATGAATCTCTGAAAGGGCAAGGAACATCCTAGGAGGCATGTGGAGGCCAGCTTTGGCTGGATCTCTGAAAGACTGGCTTCCACTCTGCTACTGATGGAAAGCTAACTGGGAAAAAAAAAAAAGAAAAAAAAGAAAAAAAAAAAAGAGAGACCCATCTGTTTGATGTGAGGCAATATATTCACAAGGATTGCCTTTCTGCTTCCCTTTTTTTTTCAGAGTTTCTGTCAATTTGTCTGCCTTCGGATTGAAAACTGCCTGTGGGAGTGGTCGTCTGTCCCCCTTTTGAAAGGCTAGAACCATCTCAACAATAAGGTGTTTCTATTCTGAAGAAGCTGCTAAGAAGAGGAGGGAGGGGAAAGAAGCTTTCTGTGTTTGCTCACCCTGTCTGAAAGTCAGAGCCTTTGTATTTATGGCATTTAGTTGTCTAGAACAACCATCCTTGACTGTACTACCTATAACTAGTAAGAAAATATTTTTACAATTCGTTTCTGTTAACTCCAGTTTTAGAAATTCTTAAAAGTATTTTTGTGCAATTGTATATGGAAGAATTCAAGAGCATTCATCCTACAAAAGCAGATTCAGTCCAAATACAATCAATCTCAGAAAGAGCAAAGCTGAAATGTAGCATTTCATGTACAATTTCTCAGTGACATTTGGTAGCTTCATAACAGTAGAAGAATTAAGGAGAAAAATTTACAGGAGTAACACTCCCTGCTTCAGAAGGTAGCCACCTTCTTTAAGACCTAGTAAAATTTTTACCTAATAGAAGAGTTTGTTTTGCGGGTATGACTTTGGAGATTTGGAAAGCAAAATCAAGTGAGGTTCTGGAGGGCTGGAGCACCTCTCCTATGAGGAAAGGTTGAGGGAACTGGGCTTGTTTATCTTGGAGAAGAGAAGGCTCCAGGGAGACCTCATTGCGGCCTTCCAGTACTTGAAGGGAGCCTATAAACAGGAGGGGGAACGCCTGTTTACGAGGGTGGATAGTGATAGGACAAGGGGGAATGGTTTTAAACTAAGACAGGGGAGGTTTAGGTTAGAGATTAGGAGAAAGTTTTTCACCCAAAGGGTGGTGAGACACTGGAACAGGGTGCCCAGGGAGGTCGTGGATGCCCCATCCCTGGAGGCATTCAAGGCCAGGCTGGATGTGGCTCTGAGCAGCCTGGTCTAGTGGTTGGCGGCCCTGCATATGGCGGGGGGGTTGAAACTTGATGGTCACTATGGTCCTTTTCAACCCAGGCCATTCTATGATTCTATGATTCTTGAATGGAGCTGACCTCTCACTGTTGGGTTTTTGTGCATCATTTAATATGCTTATAGAATATGGATCTTTAGATTCTCTCTTATGCTCCCAGAAGACATTAAAATAGTACTGAGAACTATTTATCAAATGTTCTCTGGGAATGTCCGAATTGAGGCTCAATTTTTGGTGAGGGGAAGTAAGCTTTTGCCTAATTCCCCAGTGGATTGCATCCATTGGGCTGTTTGGACACTTCAAGTGTTCTAATAAATGTTCTAAATTTTTTTTTTTTTAGATTCACTCCCACAAAATATACTGCAGAAAATAGTTAATCTGATTATTTTCTTTAGAGATCTCAATTTCAAATCCATCACAGATAAACCCCCTCATTTTTGTAAACTGAGTAAACAAAGATAAAAGCTCTTCAGAAAGGATGCCTTTCAGCAAACTGTTTTATCAAAATGACCCCAGAACTATTCAGCTAAAGTTCAGGGAGAAGAACTTGCATCAAATGAAGTGCTGTTTATTTCCAGGGAGGATCTTAATCCTTAATGTGCTTTGATTAACATTACAGGATCTTCTGGGAGAAGTTAGTGCTTTCTTTCTTTGCAGTTAGCAGCTGAATTCTGAAGACTTTGAGAGAAAGCAGAGCCCTTTGCTGGACTGACAGAGCACAAAGGTGGTTAAATCACATCACTGTTAATTAATGTTTCAGTACATTTTGAGAAGATGAGTTGGAGCTAAAAAGAAGTGATGTGGATTGATAACTATGCATTTCATTGCTTGAATAATGTTTCAGAGAAGCATATCAACGTACTTCTCCCCCCCACTCCCCGAAGCATGATGAGAACATACTAGAACAGGGAAGGTATAGTAGCACAAACTGCACTGAGGAACAAGATATTACAGCTGGTTATAACAGGTGAGATACCCTGTGTATTTTCAGTCAGCACTGAGGCAGAAGACTTTTTGAATGGTGAAAGGCATTTTATGTTGAACAGCTTTTTAATCTAGTGCAGCTGATCTTATATGTCTAACTAGTAAATGTTTCTTCTAAAAGAGTAGTACAATGAAGTTGCAAATTCAACCTGTCCATTGTGAAATAAGTATTCTGAAAGAGACTGCTGATTTGAAGAAAGATCAGTGAACGCAGAGGTGGAAATTGCTTGCACCAATACACCCTTTCATGTAGCAGAGTGAAGGTGGCAGTGGCCTCATACACATACAGAATTTTTTTTTCCTCTTCTTCAGGAAAATGTATTGAATACCATTTTATTGACATTTAACTTCACTGTCCTATGTTTGTTTCTTGCAGGATTAACAAATGCAATTTAAAATAATTCCCTTCAGTAGCAAATCTTCTATCAGCAATACACATATGTATTTATAGTCCAGAGTACATCCCAATAAGAGCAAGACACTAGTCAGCCAACCCCGATTTAATAAATTATTTTTCTATATATTTGTTCTATATATTTATTCTGAAATTTAATAATGATCAAAAACTCATTTCAAAGCAAAACAATGAATGATCATCCACAGTTGCCAACAATCTGCAGTTACAAATATCTGTTATCACAGATTTATTCAATGAAACAGTTTCTTAGATGAATTGCAGTGCTATAGGGCTGGCTTAATTCTGCTGATATATGCACAGTGCACGAATGAGATGATAGCATAATCAAGAGAAATATGAAGCACTCTAATGCCATGTTGTAACACACCGTAAGGGGGAGTACTTAACAACTACATTGAATCGTTACCGTTTACGAATAGAGATTGAAAGGAGGAGATTTAATGCAAGGCAGCTGAACATAGGTAATCTCTTCAGCTCTTTTTGCCCAGGGAAATCAATTTCCTAAAAGAAGAATTCCTCATATCTTTAGACTCAAAATAATTAACTCACCCCATATATATATTAAACCAAATAGTAAATATCTTACTCAACCAGAACCATTATAATTAGTTTTCAAAAAATGGAGCGGTGTTTTTTGATCACTGGGAAAGGAGTTTGATAGTTTCTTCATTTATTTGACTGTATGGTTAACTTATTAAGTGTAAAATTGGGAGTGGTCACATATACAAAATCAAGGTTTTATTTTCTTTCCCATATTAATGCACTAAACACAGGTTCTATCTGTAATTTTACTGTAGATAGTTGATGCACTTCTTTTATATTGATGTTCATAGAATCATTAAGGTTGGAAAACAC
>NW_010145583.1:0-25452 GCF_000699245.1 Pterocles gutturalis | reverse complement strand
GTCCTTATGTCAACCCATGAGTCCTTTTTAACTCTCTCCCCTACGCACGGGTGGGGGAGGGAATTGTGTGAGTGGGTGTGTGTGGTTTGGCTCCCAGCCAAGGGCTAACCCATCACAGGGTGCCTTCTCTGTGTCAGTAAAACATCTATTTTTCTCCATTCTTCTGCTAAAGAACATAGAGGAAATCAAAAGGGGAGCATGTTATAATGACAAAGTGGCCATGGAGGCTCTTCCTTGCAGTGTTGGCAGCAGCAGCAGCTGTTATTGCCTTTCTGAAAGACAAGATTTGTTATAGCAGCAGCCAATTACACTGAAAACTTGTCCTAAATTGGTTTGCTTATCTAGGCAAAGGCAGAAATTGGTTCAGAGGAAAGGCAGTGAGAGAGATATGGCTTCTGCTTTGTTTGTGCCACCTGGTTTGTATAAAGACACATGATGAGGCTCATTGGCACTTATGCCACTGGCAGCAAGTACGAAGATGAGTGGGGCAGTTAGCACCCTGCAAGGACAGGCCCTGCTCTAATGCATCATACCTGGGCACTGACCAAAGCTCTCTGAGTACAAACTGCTTCCTCACAAATGGTGTGTTATTTCCCAGTCATACCATTTGGCAGCCTTGCTGTGATTTGTTCCGTGTGCAGTGGAGGCTAATAAGGGAAGAAGCAGCACTGCCTCTCTGAGAGTAGTAGAAAGTAAGCTTGTTCAGCCTCGCAGTTGTCCTCTCCATCACCTGTGGAGACAGTGATACACACATCTTGCAGCTGTGTCTGACACACTGGCATTTCGTTGCTGAAATGTAAAAAAGGTGCTCTGCTGTTGTGAAGAAGGCACTGACATTGCAGCGATAAGTGATGTTTCATGGTTGGAGGCCTTTTTCTGTGTGAGGGGACTTGAACGCACACTGAAGGAGAAAAATACTTTGGGTGGATGTGGTAATGCAAGACACTTTCTTCTGAACTATTCCAGATAATAATATTTTTTCCATTTCTACAGGTCCCAATCATAACTCTGTGATGCTACTGCAAAATAAGAAATGGTCAGGATAGATACTTTTTTTTTTTTTTTTGAGTTAACTTCCTTCTGAACCTTTTAAAATTGAGCTGCTTTCCATAATCTCTCTCTTAGCATGATAGCCATCTGAAACATAATTAGAAAATAATGAAGGCTTTTTGTTTGTTTGTCCTGTTTTAACAATGGCAGTTAATAAGGATGCCTCAGTTGCACTTTATCTGTTAACATGGTGATCAAACAGTTCCTGAGCAAAACCTAAAAATTCAAATGCAGGTGACATAGAACATCTCACCGATGGCACAACTTTTGTTCACCGTTTTTATGTACATTCACCATACTGCCTCTGCATGTCCCAAACAAGATTTGGATCTCATTGGACTAGGTCTTTACGGATACACAGTATCTGCCAGTACACAGTTTGTGATGTGAATAATGAGGAAAAGCTGGTGGAAATGGGGGAAAACTCATTTAACTATCTGTAAAGACATGACTAGGAGCAGAAGACACTATCATGTCTCCTGAATTGTATGTGATGTCTTTAAGTGCTGGAGTACCCTAGTCCATGTGAACTGCTTTCATGACTGCATAAGGTGATGCGTTCCATCCCCTGAAGAGCCTGATGGGTCTTGCTTCAAATGAAATAGTATTACTTTAAGGAAAAGAAAGCGGGTTGAGAGAGCAAAACATAGCTTCTTTTTCCCCTTGTCTCAGAGTGGGTGAGCTGCATATAGTATTGCAGAGAGCTTTCTTTGGCAACACAACTTCTACCCAAGATGGTTTGGAATACAGTGCCAATTAAGTGCTTTTCTGGCTGCATACCTTTCTAAAGAGCTATATAATAATGATACATCATCCCACGTTTTGGAGCTCAAGAAGTCACTTACATAAATTCTACCTGGGAGGTACATATTGCTTAAATAGCTGAATTAATTTCTACTTTCTCTTTTAACAATATAATTGCTTTTTTTAAAAATACGTCTTCACCAAAGTACCATTCCAGAAAAACTTCTCAAAGAAGAAAGCATAAGAAATCTTTAAAATACTTATCTTTGAAGGCAACAGCTTGTCATAATTTATTGGAACAGTCAAACCTTTCCACAAGGCCCATGCTTCTTGTCCTGACTGCTTTGTTGCTGCTGCTGTCACTCAGCGTTTATAAGGAGACAAGTTTCTCAGCATTGCAGTACCTGCCTGAACTTTCTGAACCTGAGCCTGTTTCACCATGGTACTATTTACATTGCTGAATATGAATCATAGCTTTCCCAGAGACTGTGAAGTATCTGGTTATCTATTTAAGGAATCTCTAACCTGCGGTATTAAGGGAAAGCTGTTTTATTTTAAGTAGAACATTAAGAATGAAACCCAGTATTTTTCTTACTGCTTTTCCATAGTGATATATAGGTTGAAAAGTCTTCTGGTTTCCTTTTGAAATTGTCTGAAGTTTTGTTATCTGTCTTGAAAATAAAGCCACTTCACTGGAACAGGATTATACATAAACGTGAGGAGGCTGAATTAAAGCTAAGAGGCACATTTTATTTTTGTTTTACTCTGCCTCTGAGTGCTTGGCTTCGCAGGTTTAATGCTCTTTAAACGCAGGAGGTTGGTGGGTGAAACTTGCTGTGCATACATGCATATGCATGCAAAATGAGCAGTCTATGCTTACTAAATCAGTGGCCTGTTCCCTTGATCCAGAGGAGTTGCACATAATTCAGATTACATTTTTCTTCATCACTTATCAAAAAGTAATATTCCAGTTCCAGCAGTTCTTCTATATTTGCATAGGTGAAACAGCAAAAGGAGGATCCTTGGGTCGAAAGCAGGCATTTTTAACAAGAACATTTAGCTGGCGCTATGTTGCAGTGTGGTACAGTTTCAAATCAAATGAATCCTGCAGAAATAATTTATGCGTCAGGGAAAAAATGCTGACCTGAATCCTGCAGCTGGCTCTCCCAAATGAAAGTGTAGTTGTTACAAGACCAAAATGAGAATACAACTCCAGCGCAGTGTTGAAAGCCCATGTGTGTGTCTCAGTCTTGCTGGCAGTTGTGCATTTTGAGAAGAATTGAAGGAAGCAACCTAGTGCTGAGGTTGCCAAAGCACTCCTCGTGGGTTTTTGCTGCGTAACCTCACCAGTGACAGGGATGGCTTCCTGTTTTGGCAGCTCTGGCCATCTCATGTAACTGACCTGCATACCATTAAGGTCACGACTTCCAGAGTTAGACAGCTTCTGCTTGAGGAAGAGTCTTGATAAATCAAGATCAGTTGCATTCTTCTTATGAACCAGCACTTGGTTAGTGATAGCTAGCAAAAAAAAAGACAAGCTGGAAAGCCGCTAATAAATTCTGGAGATTACAGTGACTTCCACATTTAATGAGTTAGTGAAGGAAAGAGATAGCCTCTGTACAAACTCTGCTGAGGATTCTTGCCATTTGTGGCCATTATTAATCCAAAGGAATCTGAGAAAATCTGGGTAGCCTTAAAGGTGTGGCAACAGCTTACCGTAGAAAGCATAACGCATCACATGAATTGCCTCAGTCCTTAAATATATTGATGGGGCTGGCCTTGGACAGCCTTCTGGAGAAAGAAGCACAGGCATCTGGCTGAAGGTACTTTCTCATTGTGCTATTTGAAACTTCACAAAAAACTCTCCAATGTCTCATAGTTTCCAGAGGGACATGAAAGAAATTACTACTTAATCATATACAGAAGTCTGGTCTACCCTTTTCTGAAGGGCCATGCCATCTGATACCTGTCACAGAAATAAAGGCAATGCATAGAGTTGTTTGCCCTGTAAGAGCAAAGATAACGAACAAGATAGCCCCTATAAGAGAAAGTGCTTAGAAGTATGATTATTTAATTCTAGTAATGAAGCACGATCTGACTTTGGTCCCATATTTATGCATTAATATCAAAGTCACTTCAGCTGCCTCCCTGTAAAATAGGCCTAAGAAGACCTTTCTGAGGCCACTGATATTTTGAACTAGGAAAGTTATTATGAAAACTGGGCAAACCCTCCATAGCCAACATCATAATAGAGAACAATGGGGAGGAGATAACATTGATGGCTATAACTGTAGATCAGATAAAAGAAAATAAAGCTTCATGATAAGAGAAAATAGAGCTTCAAGAAGCACATCATGAAAATGGGAAGTGTATTGCTTGGTGATAATCAGGTCAAATACTATGTGTGGAATAAAAAAAACCTACAGAAATGTTTTATGAGTGCTAATAATATTTTAATTGTGCAAGCTAAAACAAGGATAACCATCTCCTGCTTCATGCTATGATGGCTAAGGGTGGGAGTGTGCTTCTCATGTGTGGTGCTAAAGAACATACTTGTGTTCTATGGGATTTGTCCTCTACTGACCTTCATTTGTGCCATTCATAGACAAAAAAGCTGGGTTTTTGCTGGTTAATTGTTCCATTTCTAATACTTTTAAAAGATGGTAGTTACAGCCCCTATAACTCTGTGTGACATGCTTGTCAAGAATGTGTATGCACAGGGCCTGTACTGTAAGTAAGGAATTGTCCTGTGCCACCTTCACTGTCCTAGACCTCTGGTGGGACTGCCCATGAGGAGAAGTGAATGGAGATGCCGGGACATAATTTGTTCTGAGGAGTAATTCTGAAAACTGTTTTGGCTATGCTGCAGGATGGCTGGACTTCTGTCCCACTTACCTGCTGAAGTGTGGTCCCGATCCCTTTAAATGAGCAGGAAGTTGATTGCAAGGTGATTACTAGTGTTATGGGAATGTAGATTCCTAAGCACCACCCCCTTATACAGCACTCCTGGTGCAGGTATCCTTCTCTTATGCTAGAGCCAGTCATGTGTTGACCACCACCCTTGTTACCTCATCCATAGATAGCCCCAACAATCTTGCTGTTACAACACAGAGGTTTTTTCCTTTTGCAAAGTTATGCTCATTTATGATCACGGAATCATAGAATCAGGGAACAGTTTGGGTTGGAAGGGACCTTTAAAAGTTATCTAGTCCACCCCTCTGGAAAGAGCAGGGACATCTCCCCCTAGATCAGGTTGCTCAGAGCCCCATCCAACCTGACCTTGAATGTTTCCAGGGATGGGGCATCTACCACCTCTCTGGGCAACCTGTTCCAGTGTTTCACCACCTTCATCGTAAGAAATTTCTTCCTTATACCTAGTCTGAATCTACCCTCTTTTAGTTTAAAACCATTACCCCTTGTCCTATTGCAGCAGGTCCTGCTAAAAAGTCTATTTCCATCTTTCTTATAAGCCCCCTTTAAGTATTGAAAGGCCAGAATAAGGTCTCCCTGGAGACTTCTCTTCTCCAGGATAAACAGCCCCAAATCTCTCAGCCTGTCCTTGTACGGGAGGTGCTCCAGCCCTCTGATCATCTTTGTGGCCCTCCTCTGGACTTGCTCTAACAGGTCCATGTCCTTCCTGCGCTGAGAACTCCAGAGCTGGATGCAGTACTCCAGGCGGGGTCTCAAGAGAGCAGAGTAGAGAGGCAGAATCACCTCCCTCAACCTGCTAGCCACAGTCCTTTTGGTGTAGCCCAGGATACTGCTGGATTTCTGGGCTGTGAGTGCACATTGCTGGCTCATGTCCAGCTTTTCATCCACCACTATTCCCAAGTCCTTCTTTGCAGGGCTGCTCTCAATCCCTTCATCCCCCAGCCTATATTGATTCCATGGGGTGCCCTGATGCAGGTGCAAGATCTTGCACGTGGCCTTGTTGTACCTCATGAGGTTTGCATGAGCCCAGCTCTCAAGCTTGTCCAGGTCCCTCTGGATGGCATCTCTTCCCTCAGCCATGTCAGCTGCACCCCTTATCTTATCTTGGTGTTATCTGCAAACTTGCCGATGGTGCAGTCAATAATGTCTATTTCAGTGATGACTAGCTGAGAAACACTAATTTTTGTCACCCGCTGTGGAAAGAGACTCTTTCACTTTCCTTTCTTCTTCCAGCTCTTTTTCACCATAGCATGAGGGTGCCCTTTACTGAGCTCTATCCATGGAATGATAGAAATTTAGAGAGTGGGTGTGAGTAACACAGTGAGAGTGGTTGATAGAAACTGAACTGCTGTTGCATCTTGATTGCATACTGATCTCATCCCATGACAGAAGATTGCCATATGGGTGCAAAAATAAAACCAGTTTTCAGACTGACTGGCAGAACCAGAACAGCCCTCTCTGGACTGATGTTTGAGTACATGCCAATTTATAGGTGCTTTGGTGCTATAGCTTTAAAGCGGAGCAATACTTTTTCCTGCCTACAAGCATAATCTGGGTGATGCTAAGGCAAAACACATTCTTCTCCATGACCTCATTTATGGAAGGGAAGGGTCATGCTGATTCCAGCTGAAGAATCTTCAGGGTCATCTGAGCCATCTATGCTGTCATCCGTAGACAAAAGAAAGGAATGCTGTGGTCTGCATGTCCTACATTTCACCTTGACTCCCTAGTTTGAGCAATGAGATATTAATATGCAGCTTTGCTAGCCACCTTCACCACAGGCATGGGCCCATCTTACGGATTGTTAGTGAAACATGTTGATTGTTCCTGCACTTGGCCCTCAGACTGGATACAATGGTTGGCATGCTGAGGCAGAATTAAGACTTGGTGCCAAAGCTAGCAATAAAATTGAATATTAAGATGTCAGCAAATATGAATTTTAGTTCTGCCTTTAGGACAATGGTACCACCAAGCTGGCTAATCTGTCAACCAGTCTTGTAAATGATGGCTGAATTACTGAGCAAGGCTGGAAGACAGCTCTATAGTTTGGAAGTATGAAGTTAATCTAAAACTGAGATACGCTTTTTGTCTCTATATAATCGCAATATGCTTTGATACTCCCTCTTCTGAAATCAGCTTTGTAAAATTTAGATTAAAGCTTTAAAGCTGATCTCAGAGGTTTCTCTTTCATGTGCACGTTTCTGATTATTTTGCTTGCAGTCAATATTTAATACCAGAACTGTCAGTGAAGCTGGTTTCTTTCCTGTTTTTCCTAGCTGCATGTTTCTGCATGATTCACAGGCTTTCTAGAAATGTATGAGGCTGTCAGCAAGAGTTGGTAGTACAGGAATAATACAAGGCTTGAGAGGGATGCTTGAAAAAAGTACTGAATTATTAGGAAATCTTATTCTAGGACAGTAAGTCGCTTAACATTTGGCCTGCAGGTGCATCCCAGATGTCTCTCAACACACACCAAAGGCATCCCTGTACCAGGGAGAGATTTTTTTCTCATGGTTGTTGCATTGCACAAGAGCTGAAAGAAGTGGTGGGAGGTGATGTGGTATAAGAAAGGAGACCAAGAGCAGGAACAGAAATGGACACGTTGCCTCTGCCTGATTGCTGACAGGTGCCTGGTTACTGTAGGTGTCACAGGAAGCTGAGTGGCAAGAAGAGATACGAAGCTGGAAAAACTGGTGCTTTTGATTTTGGCACCATTTTGTCTCAAGCACGAGGAACTGTGGGTGAGGTATCACGAAGGTACAGACTCAGGAGGAGGGAAAAAAGGCTGGGCTGCTTGGCCAGGGGAAAAAGCAGAGGCTGAAACTCTGTTTGGAAAATAAGAGAGCCTGATAGAGCAGGTCTGAGTGGAGGAGAGACATAGAGGAGGGACAGGTGTCTAAGGTGAGCCAGGAGGACACCCACGAAGACTGGGTCAGGGAGGCAGGAGGGTGAGCCGCAGGAAGGGTTTTGGGCTCAGAGAAAGAGTGAGACTGCAGGGCAACTGTTCCAGAAGGAAAGAGGTGACATTTCTTGCAAAGAGAGATTAAAGTCACGTGCCAGTCATCTGGCAGCATGGAAGTAGAGACGACCACCTGCTTTTCAAAATGTTTTGTAGGAACAAAGAACCAGGTGTGGCTGTGTGGTTCACCCTGTGATAATGAGCCTTTCTCTGGTCTTCATGAAAACATTTTCCCCATCTTTTTACTGTATATACAAAATCACCGATTAATGATGTTTTAGATGGTGAGTTACAGGAACCTTTGAGCTTTGCCTAGTGTCAGACTTCAAAACTACATACAGTATTAAATTCATGACATATGCTGGGTGGGATTTCTGTATCCTCCCAAACGTACTTATCTTCAGTCCTGACTTTCGCCTGTTTTTTGACTTTCAGAGCAGTTTTTTTTTATTTTCAGACAAATCATATATCACAGTGAAATGGCTGTCAATCAGTTCTCCTCAATGGACTCATGACTGAAAACATTTAAAAATCTTTGACTTTAATGCTGTTAAGAGGACAGGTTATTGACATGTTGGAATAATTTGCACTCTTTAGGGTAGTGGCATTGAGCTAGCAGGGAACTCTGTGTTTTGCAAGTATCTCACACCCAGGGAGAACCCAGACCCTGGTATATTAGTACAGATGAGACTGTTTACGGCAGAGGTCTTCATTGCCAGAAAAATAAAGCTCTAAACCAGTTTCCTGAGTATGTTTTTGAAGTACAACTCTGTGTCATATCATATGAGTTAGGCAGGGCTGGTTAAATTTTTTGACATAGTAGAAATGTGGTACTTTTTACTTTCCAGTATTTCCTTTCTATTTTTCACTTTTTTTTTTCTTTAATGTCATTTAAGCTTTATTTTTTTTTTTTCTGAAAATAAAATGGCATTCAAATTTTACACATTACAGCCTGTTGGGTTTTTTTTATTTATTTTTTACCAGTTTGAAGGTACTTTTTTTTTGTTTGTTTTTGTTTTTTTTTTTTTTGTTTGTTTGTTTGTTTGTTTGTATTCCTAGGAAAGAAGACATGTACAGTGAAAATCCTCTGGTTTTGTTTTCCATCCATGTTTCCCATATCCTCCCCAACCTCCCCAGGATTAACTGTTTCAAGGATACTTTTGCAGTCTACCCAAGAGCTCAGTCATCAGAAAAAAACCAAATTTCGAATTAATTACTAAGTTGAAGCAGGAACAAAACATTTTAGATTAGCCTCTCAGTACTGCGGCTCAGAACTCAGACTAAAGTAAGCTTCCAATGAGAGCTATGCCAGCGATGCTATGCTGTCTGTGCTCCTCACCAGACTTTTGGACTTAGTGTGTTTCTGTCTCATATAAGGACAACAAACAACACTTGTATCAACCACTAGCAGCTATAGCAGCCAGCCTGCTATCTAGGAGACAAATGTCCTCAAGCATCTGGTGTATGCAGTGTTCGGCAATTATGATTCAAGATGGGAAGAAGTCCACATTTCCTTGGGAGAGTTTTCAATGTGTGCTACACATCTGAGCTGTCCCGTTGCTGTGCTGTGGGTAGGACAAGTGAGTTTTGTCACACAGAGGAGGGAAACAGTTTCAGCCTTGCAGGATGC
Source organism: Pterocles gutturalis (assembly GCF_000699245.1). Lineage (NCBI taxonomy): Eukaryota > Metazoa > Chordata > Aves > Pterocliformes > Pteroclidae > Pterocles > Pterocles gutturalis. The sequence continues at coordinate 16,138 of NW_010145583.1, read as the reverse complement.
CTTCACTGCACCTAGTTTCATCTGATGCTCTCCTTAGGATAGTCAGGTTTCACACTAGGTGTCTTTCTGCGCTGTTCATCTGCCCTTGCTATTGCATTCTGGGGGGAACAGCAGCGGATGGGAACATACTGCTGATTGCCGCCTCTCTTCTGCATGTCCTCCCAAGCACGTGTGGGCTTGAAGTTGTGTCAGAGATGAATCTACCAGAGGGAAACATAACATCTACTGCTCTTGAGGGTGGGACTGATTCTGACACGTTTCGTAGTAGGATCCTTCAGTTCAGTGTATAGTGGAGGACTGAAACTTGAGAGTGTTTACTGGGGGAGCACCGAAGAGCTATTACTGAACAACTGCTGAGCTCTTCCGCATGTCAGAAGAGTTTTTGTTGTAATACACTATTTGACATTTGCAACTCACTTAGCTCATTGCAAACTGATTTAAAACCAAGAAAACTGTCAGACCTCTCTGTCTGTATTGTGCAAATGTTAGTGACTAGAGGTTCTTTTTGAGTATTTGCTTTCATTAAAAAAAGAAATTTTAAGACACATTTCCTTTCTCCAGCCCACAGCTGATTATGTGATCTTCTCTTCCACTTTCTTTTGCAGCAGTTCCAAGCTGTGTCTTTTTTTGTAAGATCACAAGCTCAGATATTTGAACTCTGGTTTCATTAGGACTTCAGCATAACTACCTGCTTACTGCAATTCTGATTTTTACTAACTTTTAGAGCATGCCTGGAATTGTAACAGAGTCGCTGATGTACTGGTAAAAGCAGTAAAAAATGAAATACCCTACCTAAGTAGGGTGGAAAAGCATAAGCAGCCTTGTGAATAACTTAAACATGAAAATCAGAACATTTACATAATTAGTATACATCCCCTTGTTCGATGGCCTCTTTCTGCCTCAAATATATATGTGTAACAGTAAGAATAGAGTATCCAGGTGCTAAAGTTGTTTTATTAGTATTTCTGGCTGCTGTGTTTACAGATGATGACAAAAACTGTGTGTGTCTGATCTTTCAGGAGCTCAAATCTGGATCAAAACTACAGTATCTGGCCCACTGGCTTCTGCTCATTGCATTTGCACAGCTGTGTACATACAGTAACCAGAAGTAAGCAGGAATTTTGACACGGACAAAATGTACAGTCTGACCACTCGGTGCTGGATAATGAGGAACTTACACAGAAACTTAACAAGAAACACAAAATGAAGACAGTGCTTTTCACCCTTCTTGTCTTGGTCTCTTGCTCTTTTAAACAGCATCAATACTTTAAGACCTTTCTCAAATTTAAGCATAAAGCTACCTTTGGTTTTTGTCCTCCTTTCACCTATCAAGTGAACTTCACAGCTGTGGTTGGAAAACCTTTACTAAATTCCAGCTTAAATATATTCAAAGCCTATTTGAACAACTTCTTTGTGTGCCAACACTGTTCTTTAGCCTAAATAATTCTGTTCTTACCTTTATGTTTAGCCCAATCAATTTATAGACAGCAAACATATCCTCTCCAGCCTTTGCTCTGCTAAGCTAAAAAAATACCACCCTTCAGTTGTCTCAGCTTAAGCAGGCTTTGCTCTGTTCCTTCTCCGTGTATATTCCAGTTCCATTTTAGCCTGCCTTGAGATTGTTGCCCAGAACTGAACATAAGAGTTCACTAGCATCCTTGTGCAGTGCCATTTTCTTGCTCTTACTAATAGCATTTCAGTTGCTGCTGCTTTCCACAGGGGATAGATAAGACATTTTTGTGTGTGGAGCATCCTACATGGTTTAGTCTTGACAGCACCATCTTCTGTTTCAACAAGAGAGTAGACTGCAAAAAGAAAAGCATTAACGCCAAGCCCTTTTCCTGCTGTGGGACATTTCTGCAGCTGAACAAGGCCTATAAGCATTTAACTTGGAAATGTGCACTTGCACTCATTACGCATGCTGCGCATTCATGGGCACTCCAGAGCATCTGTACTGTGCTGCTCATGTATGAATTTTGTTAGCCCTCTCCTGGCTTGGGAGTCCAGGCATGGCCTTTCTCACCAGTTCTGGCTGTTGTGCACAATCTTTTTAGCTGGAGAGAGGCTGGAGATGTCCTGCCTCTATGGAAAGTGTGTCTTCTACATGGCTCCTGGGCTCAGGATCTTCCTGGGTGCAACCTTGAAGTGGAGCCTGCTGCCACGTTGTAGGGTTCAGCCTGCTCAGACCACCTCTGCATGTACCCCTTTGTGGTAAGCTCTGCTGTAAGAAAAGCTCTGGATAAGGAGTGTCTTGTACAGCAGCTGCTCTTACCCTTTCTGTCCTTGACTGCTACTCCTACAAGTGAGTGTGTGTTTCTGGTCTTCCTTCCTTTGCCCTGCTTCACATGCACAGGCTGGGTCCAAGTCCCACATGCAGGTGCATGGACAGAGTACTCATTCCTTCTCTTTGCACATGGCTGATTAGGTGACATAACAGACATCTTAAAGGTCTTGACATGTTTGGAGGCAACGTCAACCAATCAATCAGAGTATGTATCAGACATTTGCTTTCTGAAAAACAGATAGCTCTCTCTGAGCATCCATAGCAGGAATACAGGGAAGATAATAACAGAATCATATCATAGAATCATAGAATGGTTAGGGTTGGAGGTTCCAACGCCCTGCTATGGGCAGGGACACCTTCCACTAGACCAGGTTGCTCAAAGCCTCATCCAGCCTGGCCTTGAACACCTCCAGGGATGGGGCATCCACAACTTCCCTGGGATACCTGTTCCAGTGCCTCACCACTCTCATTGTAAATAATTTATTCCTAACATCTAATCTAAATCTACCCTATTTCAGTTTAAAACCGTTACCACTTGCCCTATCACTACACTCCCTGATAATCATTCCTGTAGGCTCCCTTTAGGTTCTGAAAGGCTGCTGTAAGGTCTCCCTGGAGCTGAACAAACCCAACTCACTCAGCCTGTCCTTATAAGGAAGGTGCTTCAGCTCTCTGACCACCTTTGTGGCTCTCCTCTGGACTCGCTCCAACAGGTTCATGTCTTTTTTATGTTGATGGCCCCAGAGCAGGATGTTGTACTCCAGGTGGGGTCTCACAAGAGCAGACTAGAGGGGGAGAATCACCTCCTTCGACCTGCTTGTCAGGCTTCTTTTGATGCAGCCCAGGATACTGTTGGCTTTCAGGGCTGCAAGTGTTCATCCTTTGTGGCTCTCCTCTGGACTCGCTCCAACAGGTTCATGTCTTTTTTATGTTGATGGCCCCAGAGCAGGATGTTGTACTCCAGGTGGGGTCTCACAAGAGCAGACTAGAGGGGGAGAATCACCTCCTTCGACCTGCTTGTCAGGCTTCTTTTGATGCAGCCCAGGATACTGTTGGCTTTCAGGGCTGCAAGTGTTCATTGCTGGGTCATGTCGAGCTTCTCATCAACCAACACACCCAAGTCCTTCTCCTCAGGGCTGTTCTCAAGCCATTTTCCGCCCAGCCTGTATTTGTGCTTGGGATTGCCCAACCCACTTGCAGGACCTTGCACTTGGCCTTGTTGAACTTCATCAGGTTTGCATCGGCCCACCTCTCAAGCCTGTCCAGATCCCTCTGGATGGCATACCTTCCCTCCAGCATGTTAATCGCACCACACAGCTTGGTGTCATGGCAAACCTGCTGAGGGTGCACTCAGTCCCACTGTCCATGTCTCCACCAAGGATGTTAAAGAACACTGGCCCCACTACTGACCCCTGTGGAACAGCACTCATCACTGGTCTCCACTTGGACATCGAGCCATTGACCGCAACTCTTTGAGTGTGACCATCCAGGCTATTCCTTATCCAGTGGGTGGTCCTTCCATCGAATCCATGCCTCTTCAATTTACAGACAAGGTTGTCACGCGGGAGAGTGTCAAAGGCTTATTAATAACAGAAGGCTCCTTATTGCAGTGTTGCAATACTTAAAGGGGACTTACAAGAAGGATGGATTTTTTGGACCTTCTGTGATCAGACAAGGGGTAATGGTTTTAAACTAAAAGAGGGTAGATTCAGACTAATATAAGGAAGAAATTTCTTATGATGAGGGTGGTGAAACACTGGAACAGGTTGCCCAGAGAGGTGGTAGATGCCCCATCCCTGGAAACATTCAAGGTCAGGTTGGATGGGGCTCTGAGCAACCTGATCTAGTGGGAGATGTCCCTGCTCATTCCAGTAGGCTGGACTAGATGACTTTTAAAAATCTGTTCCAACCCAAGCTATTCTATGATTCTATGAATAGAGAGAACGTTTCCTTCACTTGAGTACTAGCAAGCCTCTGTGTAGCTCTGGTGGAGTACTGAATATTCTCTCTTGGAAAGGTGGAAATGCTGTGTTACTTATGGATAATTCAGTACCTATTTATAAATACTAAAACAACTTGTGTTTATTAACTTCTATTTCATTTATAGCCACCTGTCACAAATTCTTTAAAAGCTGTTTTTCACAATAAGATATTCCCCCCTGCATTTTTTTCTGCTAATGTGTAACACTGAATTAGAACAAGTGATAGGCTTGCTACCTGTGTGTAATTGGGCCTGTGGGTGTTCAGTGTACATATACACAGGAGTAATTTGGTTAATGACTCATGCTTACTGCCCTCATCTTTGAATGTGAAGTAGTATTGCTGTTGCCCAGAGCAGATGGAGATCAGCATGAACACACACAGTTTCAGAAAATGATCCACCACCAGAGTAGCACTAGAGAAAAAGGTTTATATAAGTATTTATATCCCAAATCCCTGGGGTTTTATTTGCCATGCCTTACTGGTACATGAGCTACTGCAACTGTTAAGCCTCTCGTCTCTCTCATGATTCATATAGAGAGAAAATTACATCCAGAAAAGTCCTGAAGTAGGTCCTATAAGCTGGAATTTTTTGAAGAGCTTGGAATCCTTTTTACTTAGAGGATGTTTTTAAGGTTCTTTTATTTCAAGTGAATGCCACCTTTTTAAATGGGAATGTAGACTATTTTTTATATAGAAACGTACAAAGTAGCCTCGAACGTTTATACAGTTGTTCTTAGTTTATACTTATTTAGGAGCTTTCTCCAGCAAAGTACTGATCTTCATGCTACTTAGTCTCTCCTTTGGTTAGAAGAAAACAGTACACACTTAATAAATTTGATGTGAAAAAATAAATACAAGCTTGTCTTCAAAAGAGGAATGTTGTCCCAAAGTTACTTTCCATTATTTTACACAGTTTAGTGAGAATGAAATAATTTGCTTCAGATCATGGGAACAAGCAGGAAACATGATGGCAGGGTAATAACCGTGTCTGAGGTAAAGCTGTTTAGCACTTCATCTCAGGCTACAACATCCCTGTGTACTTATTGTAAAAATACAAAGGGAGTAACTGCACAGAAGGAGAATAACATATGTCCATGGGAAATTGAAATAAGCATTGTATCTTGCCAGGTTTCCTTGTTTGCCTTTTATTGGTGGGTAATCTCTCAATTACTAGAACGTACTTTCTCTCTCCAACTGTGCCTAGTCTTGGTTTGGCTTGATTATAATTAATGTTAGGACTGAACTTTTCTGAGCTGATGTGTAAGTACTTAGGTCACATTTAGGCACTTCCTTCACTTAAACTCGTGAATGCATTACTAGAGCCGTGAAATTTCTTTGACTGTAAATGCAAGTTTTATCTGCATCTTTCTCTCTAGATATAAAATTAATGTGGTATTGTGATATTTATTTCATTTGAAGATGTATTTATAATAAATTGGTCTTTCTTTGCGTGTCAGTTGGTGATTGATCTCTTGATTTCAGAAACTGCTATGTTTTAGCATGTGAATTTAAAGTCAAACACCATCTTCAGTTTCTTCACCAGGGACACTGTTTAGTAGAAGAGATGGTCAGGAGAGAAGGGAAAAAGAGGAGAAAAGGGCGCTTGAGTATGCTGTGGTAAAATCAGTTGAGTGTGAAGAACTGGCTACTGTCGTATTCCACTAATAAAAGTTGCAGCCAGCATTTAGCTTCAGGGCTAAATTCCTGTAAAGTTGACACCTTGACATTTTAAACTCACGCATCAATTCAAGGCCAGATAGACTGACCTGATGCCAGTTTGTCCTGCTGATTCAGTTTGTATGTCACTGCTCCTGCAAACTGATGGAAGGGGATCAGCCCCATTGTCTCTAGGCTCTCCTTGCTTGGAAACCCCTTGTGTGTATGGGGTATGGGTGTTGTCCCACACTGTCTGTCTGGGGGAAGGTTTCTCACTTGATTTCAAAGCAAGTTCAAGCTCTACTTCAGGCTAATGGAGAAGTGTGTCAAAACAGAGGCATCCTGACAACACTTTACAGGTTGTCGCTTTTCCCATGCCCTGTTTTCTCTAAGTCCCGGTTCACAGCCACCATGTCTTGCAATACTTTTAACATTTATTACCAAGATGGTGCCTTAAATTTTATCACAATATGGTGCAATTAAAGGGTTGGATCCTCCTGTCATTCAGGTATGTGGGAAGCATGATATTTCCTCATTCACACTAAGCTTAGTCACTCCTCAGACAGATAGGGAAAGGGGACATATGTTCAGCTCTGGGTACCTGAGATAGCAGCCAGGGCTCCTCAGAGGCAGGGGTACAGACGGGCTCAGCTTCTGATGCTCTGACCTGTCATCTGGATGAGCTGAGTGTCCGCAGTGTATGCCTTGGGAGGGAGAGCAGGCCATAAATCAGCCCTGAATCCAGCCTGCTGTGGCCATTATTATAATCTTGCTTGGGCATGGAAGTGAAGAGCCTAAAAGCTGTTGAGAGCTGGATTAGTTGCAACCCCAACTGCAACCATTAACTTTTTACTTACCTGTCACTGCTTAGGATCTCAGTCAAAAAATAGAAGTGCCATAGCACTAAGTTTTCTTTCTACACTACTGTATCTTGTTTTGTACTCAGTCCAAAGGAAAGGCAGGTCATGGTGAACTGTTTCAGGGTTAGGCCTTCCAGCATTTTCCTTTGGGTCTGCTAAGGGCCATTGCAAATTGCATTGTGGGTCTTGCTTGGGAGCACTCCTGAGGTGTGAAATGTCTCCAGTGGGTTCTGTGCATAACAGGCAGAGTCCTGCTGCCTGAATTTCACCATCCCTGGATGGGATCAAGCTCCATATGGCAAGCACTAGTTGATGAATCTACCTCTTACTAAATGTCTTCTTCCAACAGCTGGAATGAAATGTAGTTGTGATAAGTGATACTGCAACTGTCAGGTGCAACTGTCAGGTGCCAAGTTTTAAAATAAGTTTGCTTCAGTTTCAAAGGGTGGTACAAATAGCATGCTAAATGCACTTTATGTACAAATAATAATATGAAGCTGTGACTGAATGCAGAGGTGGAGCCCTCACGAGAGAAATGAACTAAAAACTCTTGAAGCCTTGTGAGAATCCCAGTATTCAGCACAGCTGGCAGGCACAGCTGTCTCCAAGGAGACAAAACTCAAAGCCTTATTCAGAGACAATGACCAAGTGATTACAGAACATGTCCTTGAATGTGACTACCCTATGTGCATGCAAGACATTTATGACTGCCAGTGTGTGCCTGAAGATTGAAACACATTTGAAAGTGTGCCATTACTGAGGGTGTTACAAAGATACTGGTGTTAGAGATAGTATTGCCATTCAGGATACAGGGACATAGTTTTGAGAATCTCACACCTGTCTTCGAGATTTGATTGCCAGTTTCCTGTCCAGCCTCATAAAATTACTCTGCTCTAAATCCCAAGAGAGATTTTTCAAAGAAAATATCTAAAATCGTTGCTGTTAAGTCATAACTAAAAAGATAATTATCCTGAGTAAGTGACCTCCAACAGCATCCCAAACAGGGCACCCCAATAGCTTCTATGACACTTTTTGTCTCTTCACATAAAAGCAGTGATTAGTTGCGTGGTTTACAAAGCCACAGGGGCAGTCCTTTGTTAAACACCTGGTGGGCTGAGGCAGGGACAAGGAGGGTTTCACTCACCACTTAGGGTCACGGGCAAGAAACCGACATGACTTGGGAAGCAAGAAAAACAAATGAATTTATTAACTATTTACAACAAGAAGCAAGATACTGAGAAACCACATCTTAAAAAGGCACTTCTTCCCCACCCTTCCCTTCTTCCCAAATCCCAAAGGCTTTGTTCTGTGCCTTCTCCCCCCTGGCGGCGCAGGGGGACAGGGAATGGGGGGGTGCAGTCAGTCCGCCGCTCTTTCCTCCTCTGGGGAGGGCTCCTCACAGTCTTTCCTGGCTGCAGCGTGGGGTCCCTTCTCACGGGAGAGTCCTTCTCAAAAACTGCTCCCGCACAAGTCCTTTTCCACACAGGGCCACAGTCCCACAACAACTGCCCGGCTCCAGCGTGGGCTTCTCCGGAATTCCTACGTGGGTCCTCCATGGCTGTATCCTCTCATGGGCTGCACCAAGGGACAAACCATGTGTCACCATGAATCTTCACCATGCTGCGGGGGAAATTCCGAGGGGAAAACCTCCCTCTTTCTCACTTCCCTTCCCTGACCAGAGTTCCTTCCTCTCAAAATCTTGCTTCTCTCTCTGCCGCAGGTCTTCATCAGCTCCCGAGGAAACTGACTCTCGGGCGAGCCATGGCAGAGGCTTGGGGTTTGGGAGGTTCGCAGAAGCCAGGCAGGCAGCTGGGTAGCTGGGCTGGTCCACCCGAGCTGAGTCCTGCCCGGGGCTGCACCACCCCATTGTTCCGTGCCCCCTCTTCAATATGTCATTCGCAGAGGCGCCGACTGGCTCAGCCCTGGCCTGGGGTGGGTCCAGCCTGAAGCTGGGGTGGGGTGAACCCTTAGCAGTCACTTACAGGAGCCACCACTGCAGCCCCTCCCTTGCTGCCAGAGCAGACTTGGAGCCAGGGGAACTCTTAGCAGCTACTTACAGGTGGTGCCACTGCAGCCCCTCCCTTGCTGCCAGCAGAGCTGGAGTCCAGGGAAACCAGCAGCTACTTACAGGAGCCATTACTGTGGCCCCTCCCTGCTACCAGACAAACCCACCACACCAAAGCACAACATTAGTATAAGTAGCAAGTATTGTGTTTCACTGAAATAATGAAATTAACGTGAAGACAGCAGGAAAAATAGAGCAGAGGCCTCATGTAGTATAGAACAGTATAGTTTTACAAGACATAATAATGGCTGTAGTTTGTCCAAAGCAATGTCTGAGCAGGTCTGCTGTTCTGTTTAATAGTATTCAGCTGCGGATACCCAGGAAGGACTATGACAACAGGACAAACATGCGGTTATCCTGCTTCTGCTACAGTTTCCAGATTTCCACAAACAAGTGGAGCTCCACTGATTTACGCTGGCCAAACACGACCCTCTTTTTATTTTTTGCCATCAAAAAAGAAAACATTAGTTCAGCAATAAGGATGTGAAGAATGAAACAAAACAAAACAAAACAAAATAACCTTTTTGAGTACTTGCTTTACTCTGGAGCTGATAAAGTCTGATTGCTATTTAGACTATGTTCTTCCCCAGAGAAGGATGTTTCTGATGACCTGTCTTTTTAAAGCACTGGCCTGACATAACTCTGCATCTGTGCTGACAGTGCTCAGTAAAAATCATAGTGATCATAGAGCTAAATGATACTTTATTTATTTGTTCCCTGATTACTGCATTAATCAGAAGGGAATTTTTCACCTGAGACTGGAGAAATTGAATTAAAACACTTGCAAAGAAAAGAGCCAAACCTTCCTTAGAGGGAAAAAAATGACTGGAGGAAATATTTTCCTGAAAGCATGCAAATATTACACTTCTACCCTTTTCATAATAAAGCATAAACTTTTCAAAAAGGTTTTGCAGGTGACCTATGTAAAAACAAATAGATGAAATTAGAGTTGGATATTCAGTAAATGATCCATTTTCAGCAACATTTTCACACTTCTCTTGCATCTTCTTGACCTCTTTGTCTCCATTATGTACGAAAGCTGAATAAAAATGAAATGCCCTATAGAAAAATACAAAGCATGGCAAAGGATGATCTCAAAACCACCTTTACTCTAAACCTCTACATTAGAGTGTTAAAAAAGCAAAGGAAATATTTCAGTAAGCTATAGAACAAATACAGAGCTTATGGAGAGCTTTTAAAAATCAGGAAGCTACTGGAGATTAAGTTTCCATAAAAACAAGCTCCTAGTAAGACCCGTTCAAAAACTGACTGATAGAGCCGAGTGTTGCTGGAAGACCTCTGCTTGTTGCTGTCCTTGGGTTGTCTCCAGATCAGTGGACATCTCCTGAGCACGTGAGGTCTGTGTCTTGTACCTGACCCCCAGGAATGTGGGGTCTCTGTCTCCTGTACTGTTGTCTGGCCCAGATTCAAAGGGGTCCATTATGATAACATGGAAGCACCTGGGACTTCAGGGCCTTCAGGTGCTACAGTCTGTTTTCTCTCTTTTGCTTTCATCTTAGAAAATGTTCAGGCTGGAAAAGAAGCTTCTAAAGTCTTGGGGATGTTTGAAAAGACAAGTGCTGGTGTTCCTGGAGCAGGTTTTCCTCTAACACTTCCAGATCACAAGAAATTTCCAAAACTTTGCTCTTGTTCAGACCACAAGGAGAATCTGAGCTTCAAATTCTCTTTGAGCAAGGGATAGCTGGTTGCAGACAAATCTGTTTAACATCCTGTACCTTGGTAAGGAAAGTGAGCCTATTTTCCTTGCAAACAGCTTGGCTTATTACTCTGTGCCCCAAAGCTATTTCTGCCACTGCAGAATGGTCACACAAACACAATAACATTTCCCCTTATTTTGCACAGAATTGAATTACCAAGAAAAGTTCAGAGCCAGGAAGAGTCTAACACTGTGTCTGTAAATCCAGGCTCCTTCTTTCACTTCCTCTGTCCTACCTTCCTTTAGGCTGGAGTGCAATTGATATCCAATACTTTATCTTGGGTCTTAAGTCTAAGTGTGTGTTTTTTCAAGCCAAGAATAAGCTCCCATTTAGCCTTGATTGTACTGCTGTGCAGTTTTAGATACTCTGTGATCTTTTGGTCTGTGCTGCAAAGCTGCTGCGGGAGGTGAAGTTTCCATTCCACAGATAGAATAGTCTCCTCTGCCTTTTGCTAAACATTTGCTAATATACTGCCCACATTTCTTCTACCACATACTATTCTTAGTATCATTGTTATGGAATAACATCCCCTTACTTGAAGCCATTTTCTCAATAGGGAAAACAGAACAGGTTGGTCTTAATGCCTATGATGGGTTTTCTCATGAATCATGGACGGCTCCATGTGGATCTTCTTTCTGTGCGGGAAAACTGCACCTTGCAGGGATCACACCATTCCACTCCCGTGCATGCTGCAGTCAGAAAAGGGGGATGAGTACAACTGGTGGCAGCATGCAGCTCTTCTCTTCCTTGGGATTAAGGAATAGGTGTTTTGTCCAAGGCTCAGTGTCTGCAGCTGATAACCTGCATTTATCAGCTTGGAAACCACTGTGCGGAGAGATGAGGTAGGGATGACCTTGTGTATTTGCATTGGGACGTTTCACCATATCAATAAATTACAGTCACAAGCCTGGCTGTACAAGATGCCTGCAGCATTTTCAGTCTGGTTTTCATTCCTACACAGGAACTAGTGACCTCACAGTCCTTGCATCTGTGGCACTCCCTGGGAGAGGGAGGATCTAATACATGAAATGTAGCTCTCTCACAGCAGTGGGTTATACATAGAGGAAATACTAGAATGCAATTGCCTACCAGCTGGAAAGCAGTAGAAATAGGTTAGTTGCTGAGAGAGGACTGCAGACAGAAGCTGAGAGTGAGAATGAAGATGGTCACCAAAGGAACTGCAATTGTTGGCTCTGAAGAGGACACTGCAGCCCTGTTAGCAAAAGCTGTAAGGAGGCCTGCAATAGAAAAAGGAGTGAAAAGCTAATATACACACCTGCACATTGGTGAATGTGAAGAGTAAAAATCCTGATATTCCGTGTAAGTGCAGTGTTGAACTGACTTGAATCCTTGCTATTTTTGACTCATATTGTCAAATTTCAAAGCTTCAAACACAGATCAAATTGCCAAAACATTATGAAACCAGTTTAAGTCACCAGCACACACTGGCAAAGCATGAGAAGATGAAAAGTGCTTAACTGCCCTGGCAGCAAATATAAACATCAGCATGCTATCAGCCTTCTTCTCAGCACAATCCAAAACATAGACTCTTACTAGCTACTATGAAGAAAGTTAACTCTGTCCCAGGACAAGTAGTTTCCTGGGAAGAAGGAACCCTTTTGTTAACCAAGATGTTGATAAAGACCAACATCCTCCCAGGCAGAGCAAGGCAACCCGCAATCTGCACAGTCAGGGCACTCTCATGAGCTACTGGCCACACATGGAAACCTGTGAGCACCTGTGGTGTTCCTGCCTGTACAAAACACAAATGTGTGTGGTTTTTCTCCTGGTGAATATGTACACTAATTATGAATGTATTGTCATTTTGGGTATGGGTAGCATTTTTAGGAGTTCCATGTAGATGTGAAAGCCCAAGTTATAATCTCAAAATGAGGTGGAAACTTCTGAGTTACATTCTTCAGTAACATTTTTTGCATCCATACAGTTGAATTAAGGTTCTCTTAAAATTCAGAAGGAATTTTTATCTGATTGTCAATCAATTAGAGTCCTAATTTTTGTCTTCAGAGGGAGCAAGAACCATGGACTTCTTTAGTACAGAGAAAAAATGAAACCACTGTAAAAGCCTTGGTGAGAAAAACAGTGAAAAAGACTTCTGGATCATCTCAGGGGAGAAGGTCATTTTATCAGATTTTGATTATTTCATGCATAGAAATGAAGGTCACCTGACAAGCTTTTGTAAAGGAAATTGCTCTGGAGTGTTTTGCAGCCATCAACACTGACAACAGCATCTCCTCAGAGAATGGGCTTTTACCAGCTGTGAGATGACAAGAGAGCATAGCTGATTTGCAGTAAGGCATGTGCAGTGTGAGCTGTATGGCACTTGTACTGCCAGAGACTAAGCAATGATTTTTTTTTGAAGTACATTCCTTCTGTTTGCATCCAAGAACTTTGTTCCTTTTATCTTAATATGAGAAAATAAGCTTTGCATTTTTGTTGGCTAATTTGTTCTTCAACTTGTTCTGTGAATGCCAATCATGGTTGCTGCCAGAAGTCCTACAGAGATAGCCTCTGGTCCTGCTGCTAGTCGTGTATGACTCTATGGGCCCTGTTACAGATTTGGGGTCTTAGTCTGATTAAGAAAACGTGTAAGCCTGTGAGATAATGCACAAGACACTGGCACACCCAAATAGATATGAATGTGTGGCAGGATTCTGCTAAGGAGAGGCAAAAGTGTTTATTGCTGGGCTTTCAGATTCTGATGCAACTGGGTTTAGGCTCTTAGTTGTGGCAACAAAATGAAGGAAGAGTAGTCGTGAAGTACCAGTCTTTGAAAACTCGTGTCAGAGGTTTCCCAAATGGGAATCAGAATTGGAGATATATACATATATACATCCTCGAAATAACTTTATTTTTTGGACAGATATGGAACACTGGTGGGTTGGGGGGGGGGGGTGTAGCTTTTTCCAACAAAGTCTCAAGATGGCCTGCCTGCAATACAGTGAGTTCTCCTCTAGTATTTTCGCTGTTCTGTGTCTATCAAGTTTGATAAAAGCTGATGTGGTGGCCCAGTACTTAAGACTTGCTCATTTCTAAAACCTAGTGATGGGTTTAGCCCTGCCTCTGTTCCCAGCACAAGGAGCTTGTGCATTGCACTGTGTGTCCTTTCCACCACCTGCCCTCCTGTCCTGCAGGTGGGAAAGCAGAAATGCTTTCTCACAGTTGCTTGTTACAGAAGACAGGCTGTTGGGAAAGGTCTTTCCAGTAACCTTTCAGGTACTTGACTGAAGGTATTCCTCACATCAAATTCAGCAATAGCTGAAGTTTGTGGTGACATGAATGCAAATCAGCTGCTGGGTAATCAAGGAGTGTAAGAGCAAACTTGTCCCCAAGTGAAATCCTGTGCTATCTTATCCCCTAACAGATGAAATTTGTCATTTACTCCTATCTAAAAATAAATAGCATTTAAGATATGGAAGAAGACAACTTGGTGGTAAAAAGGGAATTTTAAACAAAATATTGGTTTAAGAGCTTTATTCATTCAGGTCTCCATCTGGAAAAAGTTACAGCTTCTTATATGGAAATACTGTGTAGTAGCTTTTACGTGTGAACATAGAATAAAGAATCCAGGCCACAACAAGGGAAGGACAGTTTTTTGGTTATCACATCTGGGACCCAGCAGTCTTTGATCTGACCTAGAAATCTGCTAAATTCTTCCTGTGTTGCTTTGGGCAAAGCACTCAAGCTCACATCTATCAAGAACTTACTCATATACCTGATTTTAATTTGGTAGCACATGAGTTATACCATTAAATTTGGTTTTTCTTTCTAGAAAACATTCTTAGGGAGTACTTGTGCAAATTTTGGCAAAAATATTTTCCACAATTTAGGGGTCAATTTGTCAAAAAAGGACACTGTGAATCGGTTTTCCCACTAAGGAAAATTAATTTTATCCCCCCCCCCCCAACGAAAGTCCAGTATTTTCATTGTCAAAATCTGTTAATATTTTTGTGTTATTTGCTAAAAGTCCAATATACATTTTTTGCCCTTCCAACACAAATCTTGTATTTCTTTATGCAAACTATTTTTAATGAAAGTAGCACTAGGTCAAGAAAGGCAGATTCTACCAAAATGGTTTTGTTAAAAGTCTGAGATGAAGATGTAATTTTATAGAAGATAAAAACTAGGGACAAGGTCCTCTAAAATGCCTGAAATTCAAAGAATTATTAATATAAAAGAGCCTGACAACAAGCACTGCTGCAATCTATGCAAAGGAGTACCATCTGCAGGAGAACCTGTTGGAAGTGGCTACCTCACAGAGTTCTCCATGGGGAAGTTCTCTGTTTGTGACATTTCTGAGCAGGGGAGCGATGTTAGCTCTAAATTCGTCTCAGGTTTTAAATGAGTTTTAATTCATGTTGAGAGAAAAGAACAATCTAAAAAATATTTTGGAAACTGTAATAATAAAAGATACTATTTGCCTTTTAAAATTCCATCTCAACTGTAAAAGCTTTTAATGGTTTACTAATTTGTTCTTATTTCCCTCCATTTTCTTCATGTACATATTGCACCATCTGCATGCCGTCTTTCACCGCTGGAAGACTTGTTTTGAGTTTATATTTGATTTAATTCAACTTGTGGTTCTAAAAGCTCTTTATTATGCAGAGTGGAGCACCTTATTGGGAGTTCCTCACTTGTAAAAGACAAGTTTATTTATGAATGATGAAGTTAAAATATTTTAAGAACTAGATGGCATGGTATATTAATTTGAAAGTAATTTTTTGAGTGACAAGTGATTTCAGTGTCACTGCAATAAAGATCAAATAAAATCAGAATGAGTTAGATTATTTTGTGGACAAAAGTTTTAGAAAAGAATGTCATTAATTTATTGACAGGACTGATTTTTAGGGGAAATGTTTCTCAAACAAAGTTATAACGACTTTGCATCATGAGAAAATACAGGGGAAAAAACCCCAAATAGTCTTGTTCTGAAACTTGCTTCTACAAACTGTGTAGAAACCAACAACTTTGATGTCCTTGGAGCTCATCAAAGTGTTTATTTCAAAGTTGGCACTTGTATTTGGATTGCATTTGGAGTTGTTCTGACTATCAAAATTCAGGTGAGATTCACACCACCAGAAAACTTGTGGAGTTTAAGCAACAAATAGATGGAGGTGGGACCCTTCTTAGTCCCCTCCTTCCAGGAATATGCTTTTCATCCCACACTTTGGACACATGTGGACGGTGATCCCACCCTTCACATCTGGCTGCTGGTGTCTTCTCCCATAACTCCAGCAGAGGGGAACATGTGCTAGGCACCATGTCTGAATTCTCCTCTGTGCCTAGATCTTTCAGAAGTTTTCTGTTTATACCGTCATGTGTCAGAAATAGATGAGATTATGCCAATGACCAGACCATGCTGAAGAGACCTCCCTGCTCCAGTAAGACACTGTTTAAGAAAACAACAGGAGGATGAAAAGGAGTGTAAAATCTGAAAAGGAAATTAAGCAAAACAGTTCCCAGAAACAGTCAGGTGAAACAAATGGGGACTGCACTCATAGAAGGTAGAAATGAAACCATACTGAGCGGTTTACTCAGCTCCTGGCCTGTTGTC
>NW_010145582.1:23763-44618 GCF_000699245.1 Pterocles gutturalis | reverse complement strand
TGGGGGTCGTTATGCCCCCTTCTGCATCCTTCGTCACTAAATTACCTTTTCACTGAGTTCGGTGACCTGTGTGTTTTGTGAATATTGCTTGCACTTGCTCAGCTTCTTCCTCGTACACCTGCCTCCTGTTTCTGTATGCCCTTTTCTCTGCTAATTACTGCCTAGTTTAGGAGTGTCCCTTCCTACTGCTCTTTTGCGTGAATATTTGTGGAAAAGAGCTGCTCTTAACCCACCTCCTGAGGTGGTCCACATGAGAATTCACCTTCCTGTTCCAATCCAGAATTCCTTAGCAAAACATGTACAAGTACACAGATTTTGAGGGGAGACTTCCCAAGATTACTCATGGTACCTTTCAAAGACTGGACATTACAGCTTTATAGCCTAGTGCTTTGCATCAGCACTTGGAAGTTACTTTTTCCTTCCCCTACATGACCCTTTCAACATCAGAAAAGTCTCCTGTCAGGATGCTCTCTGGAGAGCGCCTGGCATGGGAGGATAGTTTAACTCATTAAAAATATTGCTGATGTGCGGATGTGGCTGGGGTGCCAAACAAGTATTTCTGAGCCTTGTCTTGCCTCATTCTTCCTTAAAATTGTTTGAGTGGCTGCAGGCTCAGCAAGTTTCATGTCATACTGACTGCAGCTGGTCAAACAATGTTGGTTCTTCTGGAAGCTACTCACTAGTGCACCCATGCAAGACTGTCTCAAGTTCCTGTCATTTTTACGAAACTAAAAATCCTGTTGTTTTTATGACACTCATAGATCCTGTTTTAGATTCCAATCAGACAGAAAATTGTGTGCTCAAATACTAGTATTTTCTATGATCAGACAAATACAAGAGGAAGTGAGCTGAAAGGGTTATATGTCCTAAATATACATGATGCTTGGAAGACCCAAACTTTGTTTAGCTGAGGTGTTTTTCTAAATATGTAGCATGAAGACACAATTAGTCAGCTTTTGTGAGAAAAAGCGAACTTTGTGTACTGAATGCAAATATACTGAAATGTGAAAGATAATTAGCAGATCCTGCTAAATTTACTTGTAATAAAACAAGAGAGAGAAACTGAAAAGTATTAACAGAATACAACTCACTAAATGAAGATGAGCCAGATACATATAGATGATAAGACTGAACTTAAAGAACAAATCACAGCATTGGGCATCACAGAAACATATTTTATTTTTGAAGAGATAATCTGCCACAGACTTTTTGCTCCAGCTTAAGCAAGTCATTACATTTCCAGTTTATCTGTAACTGCATTTACTTAGCTCAAACAAGTATTTGGTATATTTTTTAAACACCTTTTTTTTTTTTTTCCTGCGGTTTTGTGCAATAAACCATACTGGTATCCAGTTTTCAGCTGGGACAGAGTTAGTTTTCTTCACAGTAGCTGGTAAGAGGCTGTGTTTTGGATTTGTGCTGAGAAGATAACATACTGATGTTTAGAGTTGCTGCCAGGACAGTCAAGGGCTTTTCAGCTTCTCTGCTGTGCCAGTGTCTGCAGGTGCAGGAGAAGCTGGGAGGGAGCACAGCCCCAGTTACTGGCCTAGGGGTCGACCTTAGGTTTAGGAGCGACCCAAATTGGCCAATGGTATATTCCATATCCTGTTTGTCATGCCCAGTATACAGATCAGGGTCTGTCTGGAAGATCTCTCTCTCTTGCTGGCTCATCTCTCTCTCTTGCTGGCTCATCTCTCTCTCTCAGGGTCACCCGTCTCTTGGTCTCTTGTGGTTGTTTCACTCTCTCAGTCAGCTCTTGGTCTAGGACACTCAGGCTCTTATCTCTTTTCCAGGATTGCAGTTTCAGGACTCTCCCTGCTCTGGGATCATTAGCCAGAAACAGGCTGAGCCTTGGTCATCAGGTTTTGAGCAGTTTCACTGTGTATCACTAATTTGTAAATTTCTATGTATTACTAATATCACTGTTATTTTCAATTTTGTTGTAGGTTAGTTATTAAATTCTTCTTATCTCAACCCACGAGTCTCTTTTCCCTTTACCACTTTAATTCTGTCCGCTGTCCCGGGCGGGGGTGAGCAAGCAGTTGTTGTGGTGTCTGGCTGCCAGCCAGGACCAAAAACACAACAACTGGTACTAATGGGAGTGGGGTTGCCCAGGCATAGGAGTGGTAGGAAGCAGGGGTGGAGTGCCTGTTTTGACTGTGACTCAGGCATCTCTTGGAGCCTCACCCATACCTGCTGTCTTTGTCACCTCAGTATTTATTTCACTGCTGCAACACTCTCCAGTTTGGTAAGCTGCTAAGAAGCACTGAAAAATGTTGCTACTTGTCTGCGTCAATGGGAGACTGCACCACTTGCAGGTAAGTCAGAAGAATGGTCTGCCAGATATTTTACCCTGAGATTTTCCTGAGGACAGGGGAGATGACCTGTTTACACCTCAAAAGAACTTGGCCCAGTGTCATGTCCCTTCCCAGCTTCTTGTGCACCCCCAGCCTACTCACTGGTGGGGTGCTGTGAGGAGCAGAATAGGCCTTGACTCTGTGGAAGCACTGCTCGGCGGTATCGAAAACGTACCTGTGTTATCAACACAGTTTTCAGCACAAATCCAAACCCTAGCCCTGTACTAGCTACTATGAAGAAAATTGACTCCATTCCAGACAAAACCAGCACATTTCACACCCCTTCTTCCATACCATTTGTGTCATGTTCAGGTTCTACCCTATTGCAATACATCCTCATTAACCACACTTTTCCTCGTAAAATGTTTGTGAAATGTCTGTAAATATCCACAAAATGTTAATGGAATTCACTTAGTCCATGTCTTTGGGCTTCATCTGTTCTGGTGGTCACTCAGGACAGAGAGGTGGTGTGTTGTGCAGAGTTACTGAGCACCAAAACCAGCTTAAGTTGGGTCACTGCTGCACTTGCACTGCTGCTTGTGAGGTTTGTCCTTCATTGTTTCAGGTAGTTTCTGCTGTAGTGCTACTTTTCTCGTAGTTTGTTCCAGAGTGGAGCCTCTTCAGCACAAGTTACATCTTCTGGTGACACTCTGAAGTTTTGGCCCTCTGGCAAATCCATGATCACGCCCAGGATTCCTGGGTGGCCAGCGTTTCTCATTCAAGCCCATTGCGTTATCAGTGCAAAACCCACTTACTACATGTAGCATCAGTTGCATGATGTCTAGTGGGGACCCTCCCTTTGAACATCCAGCCCAGCACAGAGAATCGAGGTGCCAAAAGGGACTGTGCTTTAGTACTAACTACTTCTGAAGCAGCTTGAGTTCCTTCATATAGTGCTAATATTTCTTTTTCAGTTAGAGTGTAATGGGCCAGATCCCCCATGTCCCTGTCTCCAAAACCCCAGGTGTCAACCTCAAGTCTCTTTAGGCACTTTCTGCCAGAGGCTCCAGGTGGGGCTGTTATCCCTGGTTGAGGTGCAAAGCATGTTTTTAACATCTTGTCATGTCCAGACTCACACGAGTGCTATGAGCTATCTCCCATTTAATTTCTTCAATGGCTAGCTTCTGCTCAGGGCCCCATTCAAAG
The DNA here is from genome assembly GCF_000699245.1 of Pterocles gutturalis. Lineage (NCBI taxonomy): Eukaryota > Metazoa > Chordata > Aves > Pterocliformes > Pteroclidae > Pterocles > Pterocles gutturalis. The sequence goes on along the minus strand of NW_010145582.1, from coordinate 41,115 downwards.
TCATTCTTCTTCCAGGTCACTTGATAGAGAGGGTTTACAATCAGACTGTAACCTGGAATGTGCATTCTCCAAAAACCCACAACACCTAAGAAACCCTGTGTTTCTTTTTTATTAGTTGCTGGAGACATACCTGCTATTTTATTGATCACATCCATTGGGATATGATGACATCCATCTTGCCATTTTATTCCTAAAAACTGGATCTCCTGTGCAGGTCCTTTGAACTTACTTTGCTTTATAGCAAATCTGGCTTCCAAAGTATCTGTATTCTTCTTCTCCCCTTCTCAAAAACTTTTTCTGCTGTGTTGCCCCACATCATTATGTCATCAATGTATTGCAGGTGTTCTGGAGTTCCACCCTGTTCCAGTGCATTCTGGATCAATCCATGGCAAATGGTAGGGCTGCGTTTCCACACCTGGCACAGTTGATTCCAGGTGTACTGGACACCCCTCCATGTGCAAGCAAACTGTGGTCTGCACTCTACTGCCAAAGGGATAGAGGAAAACGAGTTAGTGATATCCATGGTTGTGTACCATTTGGTGGCCTTTGACTCCAGTTCATATTGGAGTTCTAACATGTCTGGTATGGGAGCACTCAGTGGTGGCGTGACTTTGTTTAGGCCATGATGGTCCACTGTTAGCCTCCACTATCCGTTACATTTTTGCACTGGTCATATGGGACTATCAAAGGGTGAATGAGTCTTACCAATAAATTACATTGTTCTATATTACATATTAGTATGCTCTATTTTCTATACTAATGATGCTTCATTAACTATACATTTGGATGAAGTTACTGAATGAAGCTGTTCTAGATTAATCTCTTGCTATCACATTCCACTATACGGCCCATGCCTTATTCAGCAAGCATCATATAATTGCTGCTGGGTGAGGCCAAGGAGTAGCATGTTACTATATGATGGGAAAGACAAACTGTCACTCCAGAAATACAGATGGATTCTTCCCTCTTGTAATCTGGTGGTATTAGAGTACACAGTGCACTGATGTCCACTAGAGCTTTATGCTTCTGTGGGGCTGATGTGCCAGGCCATTGAACCCACACAGTCCAGTAAAACTGGTTGTCCCTTTCCTCCTCCTGGCCAAAGGCAGGGACCCTCTATTCCTGGTTATTCCTGGTTGGAGTCTTCATTACTTGATTTTTGTAACTGCAAAACAGAGGTCTTTTCATCAAGGTCAAAAGTGCTGTCAGCCCTTCTGTTCTGCCCAACAGACACCAGACCAGTAATTTTCCTGGATGGATGCCTTTTGGCTGTTGTTTTGCCCTGCAGTTCCTGTACCGGAGCTTCTAGTCTCCAGGTCGGTTTACCATCCCATTTCCTCATGTCCTCCCCCTGGTCATGCAGGAAGAACCACAGGATTGCATGCAGTTTGCAGTACCGGTAGCCTCTCCCTTGAGCAGAAAAAGGCTGACTGTTGACAGCTGAGACCTTGGTTGGTGTGGGTGAGGAAGACCTCTCCTTCTCAAATTGCTTGGACAATTTTCAGGTCAGTTCCTCCACAGCCGAGACATAGGCCCGCAGGTAGGAAGTGAGATTATCTTCTTGGATGGTCTGGCCACTCCATCCATAGTTGATGCCTCCGTGTCTGTCCAGCTCGTTATCCCCATGGTGTTGGCCTACCAGATCTCATCATGGTCTTTGGGTACCTGGTCGTCATCCAGGTTTTTACAGATGACCTCTGTCGTGGCTAATTCCCTCAGATACTGGATACCTCCCTTAATAATGGTCCATTTTGTTTGGGAATTTGCAAGTTCTTCCTTGAAGGGATACCAGTCCTTGATACTTGACAGGAGTCGCTGCCAAAGACTGAGGACTCCAGCTGTTTTTTCAAACCCTTTGTGAATGGCCTTATCCTTAGAAAGGGATGCCAGCTGCTGGGCTTCCTTACCCTCTAATTCCTGACTACTGGCCCCAATATCCCAGCATTGGATTAACCAGCTGAGAATTTGCTTACATTGTTGACACCTAAATATCTTGCAGCTCACTTAGGGATAGGGATTGGGTGGTTTCTGTCTCATTTATGATCTCAGTTTCTTCCTCTTCCTGTTCTTGTGGCTGCTCTGTTGTAGAAAAGGCTGCCTCTTCTGACTCTTTCTCCTGCTCTCTCTTAGGAGAAGCTTCTTCATCCCTTACTAAAGGAGTTGACTTGCACTTCCATTGTTTCTTTTTATTTATAGGGGCAACTGATATAGTCTCTCGTTTATCTATAGTGTCTGATGCTTTGTTTTCCGATCCAGAGACCCTGTCTTCTCCTTGAGGGTGTTGCATAATACCAAACAGCGTTTGGTAGGTGCTGGCCAGGGCACAGCACAGTGCGGTAAGTTGTGCCTCTTTGGAATAGCCACAGCATTTTTTTTTTTCTTCAAACGTTCTGCTACTTCATCAGGATCCAGCACTTATTTGGGAGTGAAGTTCCAGACCACTGGAGAAGTTTTCTAGATACCTGCCCATATTTTCTCAGGTACCTTGCCGCCCATGACCACACTGTCACAGGGCCTGGGTCATATTCGTAAATACCTTGTTAACCTTAGAAACAGCTGAAATTATATTCCTAAGAAATACCAATAGAAATATTTTAACTAGCCAAGAATGTTCAAAATACTGAAAAGTTATTGTAACAAAGGAGAAAACATCAGAGAAGAAGATGGTGAAGGTGCCATTCTGTGTTTTCTCCACCAAAAACCTCACAGAGGAAGAAGTATAATTGTTAATTTTCTCTGTGAAATGGTACCTGAAGTACAGAAATGGCTTCAGTACAGAGTGCAAACACCAGATTAAGCTCAAGGACAGTGTTCTAATAATAAATCTCCCAGGCAAGACATCTACAGAACATGACAAACTGCAAATGCCAACATCAGTCTTCAACATGTACAGCAAAAAAAAGAGCATGGCACAGACCAGATAGACTAGTATTGAGAATATATGAGTCAATACTGTGACTTGCAACTGTTAACAGATATAAATCCCTTCTAATATGCTCTAGTCAAGTCGGTTGTTAGCTCAAACCCTATGTGCCCCATGTTGGGTTCTAAAAAGGACTGCCGTGGTTTAACCCCCACTGGCAATATGCCCCATGCAGCGACTCACTCACTCTCCCACCATGGGATGGAGGAGAGAATCAGAAGGGTAAAAGTGAGAAAACTCCTGGGTTGAGATAAAACCAATTTAATAATTAAAAAGAAACAACAATACTACTACTAATAATAATGAAAAGAAAAGAAGGAAAAACCCCAAAGAGAGAGAAAAAGAAAACCCAAGAAAAGACAAGTGATGCAAATGAAAACAATTGCTCACCACCAACTGACTGATGCCTAGCCAGTCCCCAAGCAGCAGCCCCCCCCACCTTCCCCCAAGTTTTGTTGCTGCTCGTGACGTCGTATGGTGTGGAATATCCCCTTGGTCAGCTGGTGTCAGCTGTCCCAGCTGTGTCCCCTCCCAACTTCTCGTGGACCCCCAGCCTGCTCGCTGGTAGGGTGCTCTGAGGAGCAGAAAAGGCCTTGACTGTATTAAAGCACTCCTCAGCAGTAACTAAAACATCCCCGTGTTATCAACACTGTTTCCAGCACAAATACAAAACATGGACCCCTGTAAGTGTGAAGAAACTTAGCTCTATCCCCGCCAAAACCAGCACACATGGTCAAAATCCTGGATGTTCACAACTTCTTGGTTGAGGTGTTCAACTGTGGATTTATTATTAGTGGAGAGCAATCAAATGAAAATCTGCAGGTGTTAAAAACCAAACAATTTAGAATTAACCAGAGAGGGTGTAAGGTATAAGGCAGAGACAGCCTTATGCCAATTATATTTTTACATCTGGGAGCCCACTCGGGAAATGCATCCAAACCCTACCATAAGCTGCACCTTGACATGGAGGGCAAGTGGAACAGAATCCTTCACCTCTTAGAAGCTAAAAACTGCTGGCCGCAAGCCGCATGCATTTCAGCTTGACTTCTGCTCACTAGATGGCAGCAGATTCAAAAGAATTGCTGAAAAACGATCGTTCATACTGCCCATGAAAACAGGGTTTAAAGACATGCTTGTGCAGTGAAATAAAGGTGCGATAATATAATATAATATAATTAAAAATTTAGCTAGTCGTTGTAAGAACAACAGGGTGGGGATATGGCAGCACAGGCTTCAGCCTGGTCTGGAGTGTAGTCTTCCGACACAGTTCCATACCACTTGTGCTTTGCCTGCTCTCCCAGGCTGGGATTTCTGCCATTCCCCTGGTTCACTAGATTAAAGAGAGCGTGCCTGTGGCTCCCTCTGCCACATCCGTGTGCTCATTCTCTGTGTCAATAGCATCTAATAGACTACTTTAGAATAGGTTCCCACTCTGTGAAAGACTTTCTTTCTAATGTACTTTCACCTGAATACTTTCTTTGCCCTGAAGCACAGAGGCTGTAAAAAAGAGGCAATCAAAATATATTTAGCTAACTATCATCATTATCTTAAAAAGCTCTAGATGACCACCATATCTGATCTTTTCTTGAGAATAGATTAAGTTTCCTCAGACATACAACATGATTATGCCTGTTATAAAATTGGTAACTTGAGAAATAAAGGACTTGAGGAAAGATTTCATAAATGGAAAGGGTAATAGCTTCTGCTGTCATAGATGGAGTTAGAAGAGATGTGGATCTGTAAACTTCATTCCGGTTCCCAAAGGTCTGTCAATACCATTGTAACAGAATCACAGAATGCCTGAGATTGGAAGGGACTTCTTGAGATAATTTCTTCTACCCACTTTTCTCAAGCAGGATCACATGCAGCAAGTTACCTAGGACCATGAGTATCTCGAAGGATGGAGATGTACGTACTTGTGCCTGGGGTTGTTCCTCCCCAGGGGTAGGACTTTGCGCTTTCATTTGTTGAACTTCATGAGGTTCCTCTGGGCCGATTTCTCCATTCTGTCCAGGAACCTCCTGCGTATCAGCCTCTCCTCCCAGTTTTGTACTGTCTGCAGATTTGGTGAGGGTACACTCTACCAGTGTCCAGGTCATCCATGACAGTGTTGAAGAGTAGTGGCCCTAGTATCAGCCCTCAGGGCACATCGTTAGGAACTGGCCTCCAAGTGGACTTTGTGCCACTGATCACAGCCACAAAACTAGAAAGTGAGAGAAAGACAGCTAGGCAGGCAAATCCTCCCAACAGAAGCTTACATGGCAAACCTGTTGTGCAATGTAAATGGCAAAATGGTTCACATGCTGGTACAGCCTGCAGTCATTCCCCACATGAACTAAATGATACTGGCAAGGGAACTCTGTAATCTGTAGGACTGTATCTACAACAAGGCTTTTGCTGGCATAAGCAGAAAGTGTGATTTTTTCCATGGCATTGTAAAGTGTAAACGAGGCTTAATGTATGAAGGGGTAATGAAGCCTGGTTGTGACACTGTCTCATGGCAGACATTTCAGGATATGTGCTCACCACATAAAACAGATGTCTCCTGCTCTCAGAGCAATGAGGGGATTTTGACTAATTGCTGATGTTACGGAAAATATTAAGCAATAATCCCTTCCATCAACCTAATTCCCAGTTCCTCAGCTAGCTAAAGATGTTGTAAGTCTTTTATTATAGTGGGTAGTTTTACAACCCCCACATGTTTTTTAGTCCCCAGGTTAACGTATTTTTGAACATTATAATAAATTAGAGGTACAGAACATGACAAGTTGCTCATTGTGAGAATTTCTTGTTGTAAAAAGTATATAGATAGTGTTGACTTCCCTAGTTTACTGCTTATAAGAAGAATTACTTTGTAAAAAAATTAAATCAAATACTGTCGTTAAATACAGCCTACATACACACAGGTAGACGTACATATATATGCGTGCATATGTGAATATGTAAATACAAGGGGTCACGTGCTTGGTTCATTTGAACTGATGTATTTCTATCAACTTCAAAAATGGAATATAACCACAATTCAGGTGGTAGGGACCAAAGACCCTCTTATGGCAAGATTTTCTTAATATGATTGCCTGTAACAACTGGGCTGTAAAATTCAAAGTTGTGCACTGCGTGTAGTCAAAGGTACTGTTTTTCCTCCAGTTCAGTTCCTCCTGCGTTCAGTACTGGTGCTTAGTATCTCTAAAAATCTGTCTGGCTATGTAAGACCCATGTGTTATCTATAGGTATTTAAACTGAAAATGTTTGCTTACATTTTAAAGTAAACTCTTGTTGTGGCTGTACTTTTGTACTAAGGGTTGTTATAAGTAAGAAGCTACAGGAAGATGAAGAGGGATAAGGCTTTATAATATTGTTCATTTTGAGGGGGAGTTTCCCATGTTTTTCCTCCAAAAAACCACTTCTGGAGCACTAGCAATCTACAGTTATACAGCAGGACAAGATCCAGAAAATTATTCATCTCTTAACAGTATCTCGTGTGCCACGTAGCAGCACAGCGCAGGTGTCAGTGAACAGAGTTGTGTTGGAAGAGGTCCCCAGGGGCTCGTGTGAAGACCTGCACTTTCTCCTGTGCTTTGTCCTGTGTCACTGGCCCCTGTGGTGGGACAGCATGTCCTCTGTGCCCCTGCAGCTCATGTCTCTGGCTGCTCTGGATAAACAGGGAAGGATGGGCTTTCCACTGCAAGTGTGGTAGAGGCTGATGCTGGATGCCCAGTTTGTGCCTGTGCCACATGTGAAGAGTTTTCAGATGTCCTTTGTGAACAAGCGCTGCCTCTCTGCTGAGGCTGTCGGATGCCTGAGAATCTGATGTGAATATCCAAAGTCCCCAAAATCTCCCAGAAAATATTTCAGGCTGGAAAAGAGGACATAGCTGAGGAAATCAAAGAGCAGCTCTGTTTGGAGGTAACAAAGAGGAATAAAGAGAACTACTGAATAAGGTCAGTTTCCAGACTAGTTTTCCCTTGCAAGGTTATGTTTTCTTAAGAAGGCAGCTGACATGAGGTAACATGGGTTTAGCTGCAGTCAGCTTTAACTACACAGTTCTGGCCTTTAGAGAATTGTTAGCATCATTATGGGGTGGTTTTCAAAGCACTGGAGACACATTTTCTCTGTGTGGAAAAGGTCTGCCTTCCTCCTAAAGGAAGCAGGACAACAGCAATGTGTAAAAGACAAACAAATTCTGCTGTGTTTTTTGTATTCCTCTCAAAATATACCTCACAGAACATGCAGTGTTAAAAATACGTTGTATTATCTTTTCATATGCATCTAATTATTTGTATTTAGGCAAGTGTAAAAAGTCTCTTGAGTATATGAGGGATGTAGGAAGATGTAAATATTTCTGAAATGGGGAAACTAGGAAAGTGGACGATCTTAAGCCAAAAGCTTTAAGATTGCCTTTCTGATGTTGGGTCATTAGCTATGTGGATTAGAGGATTATTTGGAAAGACATAAGGAGGTTTTGCCTAGACATGTTGATATGTATTGTTATTTATAGTTTCCAAGAAAGTGCATAGGCAGTTTGGTTGCCAAAACTGGAGATGCAAGTTGTTACACACAACACTGCTGGTTTGTTTGATATATGTACTCGTACATTTGCCGTTAGTCTGGAGCAAATCTGTTCTGCCTTTAACAGCTCCTTTGTGACAAGTGACAGTGAGCCAACATTATAAATAAACTCATAGTGGCTTAAGGCTTCTCTGTAACACAGGCAAAGTTGAATTTTACTTCCCTGTCGGTGAAAGCAAGATAGAACTTTGGGGGCAGAAAAGTGCAGTTTTGTGGTTGTGGTAGAGCTGGTGCTGGGGAGGAGGATGCAGGTAGGGGAAGAAAGTTGGGAAGGATCAGCTGGAGGTAGGAGAAAGGGTCTCAGAGGAGTCCCTGGCAGTTTTGGGGAGCTGTTGAAGGGGGGAGGAGGGACAAGTGGCATTTCAGGAAAATTTTTGAGGAACATGGCCAAAGCTGCACAGAGTTATGTCTGAGAGAGGTAAGAGATATCTGAGGCCTTGCGATGACAGGCACTCAGGCAGTAGGAAAGAGATGAAGTTGTCACGCTCCCATTTAGTTAGCAAAGGTGAGCGTGGCCATGGCCGGTGCAGGCACCTGGGTGATGGTGAAGGATGGGCTGCAACAAGCAGCCTTTTTATCTGGGGAGAACCTTCCTCACTAGCACTCACTCCTCCAAAATCACAGGTCGCTGTTTTTTATGACTTCAGAGGTTGCACTGGTCTCTTTGCCCAGTTGTTGCTTCATATCTCTTTGACTCTTCCAGGCCTGCTGAGGATCTGTGGTAGAGGTAGGAGCAGCTGTAGCAGCTGGAGGGAGGAGACAACACTGCTTAGGCTCTTCTGAAATACCTAGCCCACAGGACCTGGTGGTGCATGCCTTTCTTGTGTCACCTCTAGGTGCTTGGATGGGGATAGGTACCAAAGGGAGCTTGTTCCTTTGGCCGAGGCCACCCATTTTTAAGGATATTTTCTCAATCCTTCATCTTCCTCTTGTCTTCCCCAAATTTGCAGTGTCAAGCTACTGCCTACTTGTCTGAAGTTGTTCCTGAGGTTGTTAGCTTGTAAACAAGCTGGAGCTCAGAGAGAGTGGATAAAGTTATTTATCATATTTCAATCATTAACAAGACTCGCCCAAAACCAAATTTGTACTGCTGGAAACAAACGTTGCTTTGTAGTAATCCCAAAGGCTATGCTTAAGAAGAAGAGTACCTTCAAAATCTTAAATATACAAATTTATGATATACAAATTTTGAATATACAAAATCTTGAGTATACATCTATTCAAAATCTTGAATATACAATCTTGGATATATATGTGGAAGTTATGTGATACTCAGTCATGTCCTGATACCCTTTATCCATGTTGGATTGTAATCAGCACTAGTTTAATTATGTTTATGTGATATTGTGGAATAAAGTAGGTTTCAACACAAAAATGGAGTACTGCTATTTGGGTCTACATAGTATTTCCCTGGAATTTCAATAGTTGTAGTAATAATGAGAAATGGGCTTGGACTAGCTCTCACACAGATTAGCAGCATCATTGACCTTCCTTTGTCTGTGCTGGATCTGGCCGTGTCTCTGGGATCATGCGTGCCTCCCCATGTGTTGGTGTGTTTGGGATCACCCAAGGCTATGTTGATGATAGCAGCTTGTTGCTGCCAGACCACAAGAGGGACCCAAAGACACGCATTGCTTTCTGGTAACACCTGTGAACTCGAAGGATCGTTCGCTTCTACCTTGTTTTTTTCAGGAAGTAGCTTATTTTCTTTTAGTTTTAGTTTTTAGGAGTTTGACTAGGACTCACCTATAAGCTTTCTGAGGGAAAGTCTGAGAAAGGCTCTTACAAAAAACTATGCTTTAGGTAACAGATTATTTTCAACGACTTTGTCATGGCTGCCTCCTGCACTGAAAAAGGCTGTGTGGCATCTAGACTGATAGTCATAAATCATATGAAGACATTAAGAGGAAGGCATTTGTGCTCATGTATTATACTGTACGTGCATACAAGAAAAATATTAAAGAAAATTTGCATCTGGAATTTTCCCTTTATTAGTATTTTTGGTCATTTACCCAAGCAGACAACTACTGATGTGATAAGACAGTTCCACAAATTAGAGGAAAACCTTATTAAAAGTAAAGTTTTTCCATAAATATAATAAATTGGAGACACTCTGTATTATGCAGGTTTGCTGCTGCAGTAACTCACTGTTCCTCCAACAGCTGTGCTGTCTCTAAAGTGTATACTGCATGTGCAACCAGGGCATCTCTTCTGCAGCAGTGAAACATGTCTTTGATATGGGTTGGTTTGGTCTGGAAAGAACAGCAGTATGTGGATTTAGGCTGCCTTCGTGACCTTGTTAAGGAGTCCTGAGAAATGTCTTCCTCAGCAAAGAGATCTTAGATGCCTTCTTCTTTGGAATGGCTACCCTTCTCTCTGCCCTACACTGTGGTTAGGAGACGCGGGGCAGGGTTATGTCCATAAGGCTGACTCCCAGTGCACATATATACTATTTTAGTCAATGTAAATAATAGCTATCTTTTTGTGTTTACAAGAATAATTCCCACCAGGAGGGTGGGGGAGATAACTAGGAATTATTTTACTGCAGCGAGAGCTTCTTGTTTTTCAACTGAAAATCTAATGTTAGTGAGTGGTAATGTGGTAATTTGGCATCATTGCCAATGACAGAGTACTGTAATACTGTGCTGCATCTGGGCAGCGCTCTCAGTCTGAGAACAAGTTGAGTCATTATGTTGTTAACAAACCCACCTCATGTGTTCTTGGAAGAGGTAATACAGTGTTATCCATGATTTACTGATAGGCCATGTGGACCCAGGGAGCAATTTCCTTGAGGTCAGGGAGTGAATCAAGGGCAGGAGCGGGAGCAGTCCCATTCCTGGCTGGGGAGGAGAGGAGGTGATCTTCTCCACAGCCTTACTCTTCTCCTTCTGCTGTCACCCTCCAAGTCACCTCCCCAGGCTGAGAGGTGCTACAAAGCCACATGTGTGCTTCAGGTATGCATCCACCGCCGAGGTACTGCAGGGACTTGTCTCTGTCCTTCACTCAGAGTAGGCCATGCTGAATTCTGCCCAACGCGAGAAGGCTGTGAGAAGTAAATTTCTATTTTCACCTCTGAGCTGTATACAGGGAATATACAGTGTAAAGTGCAATGATAGACTGACATTAAAGACGGTTCTCTTCCCTCTCTGCTTTTTCTGGCAGCAGCTGGACGTGCACCGACAGCACACCTTCCATTACTAATATTTTGAAACCTAGAGCAGGAGAGTGCCTCAAACCGCAGCCTTATAACGTAATGAAGAATACACACAGCTGCAGTAACAACCACATAATTATTTAATTAGTTTTTGACAGCTTCAAATTGCACAGGCGAAGGAATGCATGAACCGCACATGGAAACCTGCCAACAAAGGTTTTACACATACGCAGATGGTCTTAGCTATTGTAAGCACAAAGCCAGGTTGCTGTACTTTTACTGCAAAACCTAATAGCACATCATGCGGTGCAGAAGTTATATCAGGGGAATAAAAATGGCATATGTAATTATTTCTTCCCCTTTATGTCATAGTGTTGCTTTTGTTTTATTTAACTTCCCATGAGACCAAAATAGGAATATTTTAGCACTAAGTTAAGTAATCTATAAGATAACAGCTTCTTTGGTCTCTTAGATTAAACAATTATAATACCACTAATTAACATTCTATATGACTTTCTATTTTAGAGTCCTCTTATGGATGTGAATTAACTAAAACCTCTGTTGGGAATGTAAGTATGGGTATTTTTATTTTGAAAAAAGAAGACTGAAGCTCAGAGAAGAGTAATAATTTGCCAGAGGCCACAGTGTGATTCAGGGACAAAAGAGACATCAAATTAAGGATTTTCTCAGTTTTCATTTGACTCTGTGGAGAGCTAGAGCAAGAAATTTCAATACAGAAATGAGGGAAAAATAATTGCCTGCAACAAAATGGATGAGGAGGGCATTAGCATTAGTAGTAATCTGTCTTTGGAAAATAGATTATTCCAAAGGGGAAGATAATAATTTAGAAGTGAAGCGAAGCCTAATGTACTGTAAATATTTGCTCTTCTGCTGCTGCAAAGCCAACACCCATCTCTCAAGTCACTCCAAAGTGTTTATAATTTCCATGTGTCATGAGCTCCATGATTTTATATTAGAGGGGAAGTGATTTCTCCTGAGTGCACCTAATTAAGGCTAAGAGTTAAAATTAAACATGAATTAATTCAAAACTTCACTTTGAGCTCTAAATGAACACAAACGTTGTCTGAGGTTTAAAAAGTTAAGTCCTCCTTTTTCCACATAACTGTAGTTTTCATATTTTCCAGCCTTTGCTTTTTATGGTTCTGGCTGGGATAGGAAGTGCTAAAAGCCCACAAGAAAAGGCTATTCCCATAGAGCTGTGTAAGATATTCACAACAAAAGCCTAAACCATGTGGAACACATGTGGTTTCAAGTTTCACAAGAAAGTCAAAACTCAGGCCCTGTTGAAGTTTGTAACACAGTTTGAATGAAACTGTCCCTGTTTCCAAGCAAATCTGGTCAGACTCCTGGTTTCAGATTGAAACCATCCAAAATTTGCAGTTGGGAAAGGTCTGAGAAGAAGTCTTGGGGCCTGATCCTGCTGATGCTTTGAGGGAGACTTGCTGTGGATGGGTGGTGGGTGGAGGAGATGTCAGGGCTGTGGTGCCCAAGCTGGTGGGAGAGGGGCAAAGGCATCATCTGGGGCTTTGGGGCTGTGAAAACAAGCACAGCATTGGTGGTTGTCCTCTACATACAGGTGGTATGTAGTCTTCTACTTACTGTCCTGATGTAGAGGACTGTAGTCAAGAACAGTTGTGTAAAAGTCGTGTGGCTTACATCCAGTGTGGGAGATCCTGGAGAGCTCCAGCACACCCCTCAAAGGGCACCCTGCTATGCCTTTTCACGTACTCCCAGCACAAGCCTAAGAGTAAGCGTTAGGAGACCCCAAATACTTCAGGATTGAATCCACCACTACATTCCCTTTTATAGGATTTATGTGGATGTCATTGCAGCCACAGGGAAAACACAGCTTTATTTTATTCACAGAGATCTCTCTGACTAAGGAAATGAAAAACTGTGAAGAAGTACTTGTCATCTGTGATGAAGCCGTGCACACAGAAATCTTCGAAAAAGCTAGTTCCAGTTAAGAGTATTTGCTTCTCTGTCCTGCAATAACACGCTGGAAATTAGCATCAAGAGGTACACACTTTTTAAAGAATTGTGTGTAAGAAGGAGTCACTTGCTGATGCTGCAACCTCAGTCTCTGGAGATGCAATCAAAGTGAAAATTATGAGCTAAATTCTGGTATTGAAAGGATGGATATCAGAGCACAATTTTTTCTTGTGTATTCCTAGAAACATCTTCAGCTGAGCTACTAATACTACTGAAAATTATTAAAATGGAAATGTTTTAAAATCAACCTTACCTTTAACTTTCTCTGCTGGTAATTGCTTTTAAAATTTCTGTCACTTCAAGCAAAGAAAATAGGCTAGAAGTCATATAATCAAGGTTTTAACAATATGACTAGAAGGGGATGTTACCTTTATAGGCAAGTTGATTTCTTGATCTGGTACACATAGATACCAATACATTCTCCCACATATATCGCTATGTTTGGGAATATTTAACTGAGAAAATAAAAGCTGTTTTTTTATGAGGCCAAAATTTAAGCAAGGAACAGAGCAGATGGTTTCTGAGAACATGGAAAAACAGCACATGTCTGTGTATAAGGCAAGAGCTCCATAGCAGACTACTGAATACTGAGTACAGTTTCCCTGTTTTCTCTAACGATATTTTGTATGTGTGGTTCTGTGAGTTCAGTACAGTGAGGGCAATAGTTATACTCACAAATGAAATATAGCTCATTACAGCTCTAGCTCTTCCATCTGCACTCACTTTGATTAAGCATAGGTCAGTCTTGTGCATTATAATTATTTATTGCCCTGTCACTATGTCTTTTTTTTTCTTTTCAGTTGCCTGTGTGTTGGCTTTAAATGACATGATAAAGTCCCTTTTGCTAACAGGTCTTCTAATGCAGCGTAATTCTGCTCTGAATCTTAACAAATGTCCACAGTGTGCAACTTTCATTATTCACACCTGCTGTTGCTCCTCATAATAAAAATACTAAAGGGAGCAGTATATGTACCATCATACACCAACTTGCTTCCCAAAGATCCCATCCAACCACACATTCATCTTCTCCAGGACTAGCTGAAAATCTCCCAGATGATTGGGTTTTCACCACTTCCCTAAGTGACAAACAAGTGCCTTTGTGGTTTCTGTCATGATGCTATTCTCCTGTTCAAAAAAGAACTTGTGGGAAACACCGCCAAAAGAGCCTTGTTTCCTTTTAGCACCATCCTTTTCCCTGGTGCCTCCAAGAAGCAGACAGCAGTTGAGCTTTGGGGATGCTGAGACTACTGGCAAGTTATTGCTGCTCTGTACCCACAATCTGTCTGCACCCGCTTCTATCCTTTTTCCTTGGTTGCAAAGTCTTTCAGGCAGAGGCTGCTTGGGCAACGGTGTCCCTGCTGCAACAAGCTGTGAAGGAGCATCTATCACCTCGCAGAGGTCCACTTCAACGTCTTGCTTGTCCACACACTGCCCCGGTGCAGGGGGCTGGTTCTGCGCTGGGCACCACTGAGTGCACACCTGGTTACACCGTCCCTGAGCAGGTGATCACAGATACAAAGCAGGCACAGATGCAAAGTGCTGCAGGGGAGTCCTGAGGTTTCTGTGGGGTGACTGGTGGGAATGAGAATTGCAAATGCCCGTCTGGGGTCTGCTACCAGGGATGGTAGCCTGAGAAAGTCACGGAGTATGAAAACTGCCTTTTTTCTCCATAGGACAGTAATCATCTTAGATATCTTCAGGAAGAGAAACAGAAAATGTGTAAGAGTCCAATTTAGTTCACCATGGCAGAGTGGAAATGGAAAATTCCATCTCTTCTGTTTCACCACCAATACTTATTTTATGCTTATGCTGCAATGTTTGTCAACATAATTAGAACAAATAGAGAAGACTAATTCAACAAGTGATTACAAACACCCAGGAGGGGTGTATTGGTTTTAAAAATCATATTAATTTGTAATGATTGCATTGCGTAATGTCAATATTTCTGTTTGGAAAGTTTCTTACTCAATTCTAAGGCTCAATTATGCTGAGTTGCTAGTATTTAATGATAAGATCAGTTGACTAAAAAGATAGAGAGAAAAAGAGAGAAAGCGGAAGCTGTTATCGATACTGCCAAACCACTTCTGAGCTTTGTAAAATCAAGGACACGGGCAAGTTTCCCACCACAAAATCAGCATGAAGACCTTTCCAAATTGCCTTTTTTTTTTTTTTTTTTTTTTTTTTGGCAGTTTCCACCCCAATATTCTGATGGCAATTTGATAACCTATCAAAAAATCTTAAAATAAATATTCTTTCAAAAGGAGATTTTAAATTATTTTGTTGCTTGTTTGTGCAACGTATCTTTTGTATTTCTTTATGTTGTATCAGGGGTCCTGGCACAGCGCTGGCATTCTCTTGCTTCTAGGAAGACTGATGCTGACTCCTTTCCTCAGGCTGACTGGCTTCTCCCTTGAGAAACAGCTTCCTTCACTTCAGCTGCTTGGTGAAATTAAACATAGCACAATCTTACCTTTAACAACTAATGCTTACTATGTTGCCTGCTTTTCCATGACAAAAATTAAATATCACTGTTTCACAGATTTTTCCAGTGGGAATTATTGTGTGGAGTTCCACATTTAATGTCACTCCATGCTTGAAACCCATTTGCGGTGCTTGGTTTGAATTACAAGTAAACAGCAAGCTTTGATTGAAAGAATGGCTGTGGCCCTATCCTTAACTACCATACATGCCTATTTGAATGATGGAAATAATTGTCATTGACAGTTTTACATTGTAGAAACCTGTTTTTCTCCCTTCAGAAACTTTTTCATCTTGGTTTACTGGAAAAAGTGAACAAACACAGGGAAATGTTTTCAAAATTATCAGCTTCTAAAGAACACCAGTAACCACTTTGCATAATCCACATCTGGGCTCTATCCAGTTTTCCTTAATTAGCTACAAATGCAATGCCTGCTGCTATGTCTCAAATTTTCACTGCATGTACCTTTTAAAGTGGAGAATGAATTGGATTCTCAAGTTAAACAATATTACTTAGGTAGTTAAGTGGATTTAGAAACTACGGCACTCCTTGTGCTATAAATAGTACAAAAGGTGATTATTTTTCAGCTTTTAGAACCAGGGCACGTCCATTTTGTGAAGATCACAATGGCTACATACCCTAGCAAACAGATATTTTAGCAGGTCAGTAACCATTAAATCACACACAGACACTCACGCCTTCTGTTCATGCTGTAAATACAAATATTATTGTAAAACAGTGAGTAACTGTAGCTTCTCTGAGGCTGAGGTCCATATGACTGCCTTTCATATTTCCCCTGTTAAGGCTGGATGTGGTATTCACATTGATCTAAAAGCCCATGCTGTGTTTATGTCAAGGTGCTCCAATAAGCCAACCCACACTGCTTCAGAGGTGACACCATTGTCCAAAGGATGGGAAGATCAAGCAGCTGACTTACCCTGGAGTATCCCATTGCTCTGAGATCTGGGATAAAGGAGTCATATATTTTGCCTGCACTGGGAAAAGAAAATATGTCTTCCTGAAACTTGTATTGAACTTGTAACCAAAGGAGAATGTGCCCTACTAAACACGTGAGTAGTGTAGGAGTAGTGCAGGTAAGCAAATAGCATCTTCCAGCCCTCTACTGTGACTAGTTTACATTTCTCACTATAGCATTCATGCATATATGTGTAAGTACGGCTTCAGGTTGCCCCAGGGGAGGTTTAGGTTGGATAGTAAGAAAATTTTCTTCACTGAAAGGATTATCAAGCACTGGAACAGGCTGTCCAGGGAAGTGGTTGAGTAACCATCCCAGGAGGTATTTAAAAGATGTGTAGTGTAGATGTGGTGCTTAGGGACATGGCTTAGTGGTGGGCTTGGCAGCGTTAGGTTTATGGTTGGACTTGATGATCTTAAGGGTCTTTGGTCTTTTCCAACCTAAATGGTCTTATGATTCTATGATTCTATGACTCTGTGCATCACAGTCCAGTCACAACATCCCATTTTTGCCAATGGTCTCCCAAAAAAGAAATACAAGTGTCCCTGGGTGTCCTGTCTGCTGGAGAAGGATTCTGTAGTGCAGCACCACCTGTGTGGGATGCCTGGCATCAGCATTGCTATCTCCATCTCCCAGTGCTCTGTTCTCCGAGCCTGTGCCAAACCCTAGCTTTGAAAAGCAAAATATTAACTGCTCTTGAAGGTATTTTTTTTTAAATTCAAAACTGCAAGGGAAAACCTGACAAAACTTTAAATGGTTTCCTGTCTCTGCCTCTGCTTTCTTTTTCTCCCCAATTTTTCTTCACTGATGCATGATGCAACCTCTAGCCAAGCCAACAGAAGCTTTTCCAAGGGCTTGAGAATGTCATAGATCAATATCAAAATGGAAAAGTAAAAATGCCTTGAAAGCTGATTTTGCTAAAAGAAAACAATGAAAAAGCATTTGGCACTTAGACTAAGAAACATGGTTGCTAGGTTTCACCTTGATTTCTAAATCCCTGGGAACAAATCTGGCAGGCCACGGTGCTCCTTCAGCTCCTGGCTGCAATGTACAGGAAGGAAACAGTCCTCACGTTCAGGTCTGTGTGCGTACATCCGAGGACGTGCTTTGCTTCCCTCCCACTCCAAACCTGCACGCGCTATGTGCCTCTTTGTGAAGACAGACTCAATAATGTTTGTAGATACTTTGCCCCGGAGCGGCCCCTTGGTACAGATATGGCTTTACTTTAATAAAATAAA
>NW_010145582.1:18731-23732 GCF_000699245.1 Pterocles gutturalis | reverse complement strand
TCTTTCCCTCCATGCCACCCTAGGCCTGTGTAAACCTGACGTAGCTCTTTGAAAGTCAGTGGAGTTATGTTGCTGTAACTACACGACATTGCTGCAGTGAACGACTAGCCTCTTTCTCATAATTCATTCTGCACAGGCAGCAAAGTGGCCCCAGGAGGTTTCTAAGGAAGGAGCACCGACACAGCCGCCTCCACTGCAGTTGCATGGAACAGGCCCGAGACGTGGAAGTCCTGAAGGAAGGACTCTTAAAACTGAGAATTTGGAAGATGTTTTTATTTTATTCTACAATAACTTATTTTTTTTTCTCCCCAAATGTTCCTCCTTTTCCTTTATAACTCCAAGTGCACAATAATCTCACACTTGAAATATGTGTTTATGAGGTACCCAATCTCTTCCTGGGTGTCTGGGACAGCTCTGATGATTTGGCTGGAAGTGGGCTGATTTATATGAGTGGAGGATCTGGTTGACTATGTCTGCTCAGAGCTTGGGCCATGGCTGCAAAGTGTGCAGAAAAATCTGTCCCAAAAAATGCTGTCCAGCTGTTTCATACCCCTTTTATTAGTGACAGCAGTTGGGGCTTATGCATTTCTAGTTTCCAAAAAGTACTATTAAGAAACTGAAGATTGAAGTAATTTCTTTTCTGTTCACATTTTCAGTTGGTTGTCTTAGGTAAGATGTTCTCTTGAAAATGTTGTTTAGTACTACCCACAACTATTTCCAAGTTAAGTAAGTTTGTTTTCCAAAGAAGGATTAAAAAAAAAAAATTAACGACAAATTGGAACCTTATGGACTATTAAAACTCTCTGCTAGGAAGAAATGTCAGCATGATTGATATGTAGAAATTCTCTTTTTAAAGTCATTAAAAAGCTGTGTTCCAGTCTTTGAGCTCTTGGGAGAAACCTTGCTAAATTGCTTCCTGTTGTCTAATTTCTGAAAATATCCTGCCCAGAAGTAACACAACAATAGAATTGTGTCAGGAATACAAACACCAGGTGAGCCACATGCATCAGCAATTGTGGGGAAAATAGCTTTGTTTGTTTGTTATTCAAACATTTTGCTAGGTAAGAAGAGAAAACAATAGCTAGAATCTCCAGATGCTCTGAGTAAATCACTCACTTTGGAAAAATGACTGTGTCAAGGACACTAAATCCTGTGTAACCTTGACAACCCAAAACATACCTGACTGAACTAAAAGTAGAAAAAACAAAACACATTAAAAATTTGGTTGGTAAAGAGAGAGGTTGTCTCACTGGAGTCATTTGGTGATATTTCAATTCTGATGAAAAGCTTTTACCCTGAAATACATACAAACAAGGGCTTTCACATTTCTTACAGATTTCATGTTAAGTTGATGCTCTTTCTTCAAGTATGTTTTAATTCAGCAAATAAACCAAGTGCTGTAAGGGAATTTTGGTGAAATCCTCAAAATTGCTGGGCTCAATTCATTCTTGAGGCATAAATGTGAATTAAGCATGCTTGTTGCTACTTGCAAGCTGGTCGGAGCTGATGGCAGGCTGTGAATGCTGTGGTGCCAGCCTGGTGAAGTTACAGCAGCGGCAGGCAGCTGCCTCATTTTCTGGCTCCCAGCAGTATGTGGGTGAAGAAAAATAATGTTAGCATTTGGCTAATATCATATGGTGGCTTACAAAATATCAGTTCAGCAGGCTTCTCTCATCCAACAAAAATGGGCTCTCGCTGGTTGTTAGCAGTAAGACACACACACACACCCACACCCATAATCAGTGGGTGTAAAATGTGAAAAGGATGTTTGCCAGGGAGCTTTCATATCCAGAGCTGTGAATGGGAACTGCATGCTTGGAAAGGAGGCATGAGAATGCTCTTGCTGTTTGCGTCCTTTTGTTCCTCTGACATTTTGGGATTTTATGTGGGTGTGATGACAAATCCCCCTAAAGCCCACAGAACCAAGTCAAGGGTTTCAATACAGGCTACTGGAGAAGGATTTTGCTCCTCAGAAACGTGGCTGCAGGGAAACAGAGAGCAAGCCCTGGTATGTGCTGGAAGGAATAAATTGTGTCCAGGCTCCCCTGGCTAGCTGCACTTGAAGCAAAGGCAGAGGGGGAAGCACTTCAGCCCACTTCCCCCCTGCCCAGATCCAATTGCCTCTGGTGCTGCCATTGCTGGCCACTGCCCAGCCAAGAGCCTCCCACAGGATGCTGGAAGCCCACGCAGATAAGCACATTAGCACAGCTTGTCTCTGTACAACTGCATTACTGTTCACCCAAAAGCATGTTGATTCTGGCTTGCACTGAGCTGTAGTGTAAATGAAAATCAGCTCCAAACCACTTAGGAACACTGGTCCAGGAGGTTTTGTTTTGAACGAACCCTACTGACAGCAGTATTAGGCTATGGATGTGGCTTCACGGACAACTCAAAAGATGGAGAGAGTGGGGAGGTTGCAAGGCTAGATGGACACATAATAGTTTAGCTGAGAAGACAGCAAGCTGGGAATCAGTTTGAGATTTGGGGATCGCAAGTCTAAGAACCCGAAATGGATTCTGCAGCAGAGGGCAAGAAAGGGCAAGCATGATGCCATGGACTCCTGCCTGAGTGATGTTTGTGCTGGAGCACTTCAGGAGTCCAGGGGAGGACAGTAAAAGCAGGACATTTTATCAATTATCTATTCATTACTATACCAGACTTTGCAAAGAGGAAAAAAAAGACTTGCCTCAGTTATGGAAACATTTCCTGCTCCAACTGAACTTTAATTTAATCCCATCAAAAAGTGAGCTAGGGGATTTGGGTGAGATTTACTCATCAAATGAGGAATTTCACATCTGAGATTGTCATCTGTCAGTGATAGATAGACTACAGGTTTGCAAAGGAAGAAAGAAAAAATGCTGTCAGCTGACTGTGAATGGAAAAAGGGTGGAATTCAGATGCAGTGGAGCAGGCTGCTGTGTTTTGGGTTTGAAATCTATTTTCTTTAAACAATTCCTTAGCCCTATGGAAAGAGAAGTCTCCATCTTTTTATTTCCCAATGAAAAAGAAATTACTTTGGATTTAAAACCTCAAATAAAACTTGTGAAAGAAAAAAATTTAGAGCAATATTGCTGTGTAGACAGAAAGAAAACAGAATCTGTTATGATACAATTACATGCCTGTGAGTTTTATTAATCTTAGAACTGTTCTGTAGCATACTATTCCAGGTTATACAAGATTGTGCTGATATCCAGCGTTTTAAATACATATAAATATATAATCCCTGGCATATGAAAATAAATATAGACCTCCCTATACTTCAGGTCATATTGTGTTTTGCCCAGGCTAGCAGGGGAGAGAAAGAAAGGCAGAAGGAAGAAAATGGAGACAAAGTGATGAAAAAATTGAAAATTAACAACTGAGTAAATAATAAATAAACCCCCTAAGACTTAGAGAAAAACTGAGAGTGGTGAGACGGCAGAAAAAGCTTCATACAAAAATAATGGAATCCAAAGCTGCAGAAGACAGTCTTTTACAAGTTTTCTCTCTCTGATCATTTTAAGGTAGAATGCCCTTTGTTTTCTTCCAGTAGGAGGAAGAGGAGACTCAAAAGTTGAGCCTCCATCAATGTCCAAAGAGGGTGATGGGCTCTAGGATGGTTCAGCCTGAGGAAGCGTCTGGAAGGCCTGCCTACATACAGTCATGCTCATAAATCAAAATTATGCTTGCTTCGAGAATAAATTCAGACTCAGGCTTCTAAATGCACAAAGCAAAACATCTCTAAACTATGCTAGCAGTGATATAATGCAAATATAGGAATAAGACACTTTATTATTTATTTCATAAATACAGATACCTTATCTGCCCTACAACCTATTGGACAATAACTGCTATTTCTGTTACCTGTTTGAGTACTTTTGCTTAATCTCCACAACAAACCTCAGATGTATGTAATCTAGAACTGTTCAGATGATATTTCATTGTGCAGATATTTCATTGTTGTTATTAGTAAAGAACTGTGCCAATATCTTGATCAGTGAAGATTAATGCAAAGAAATCATACATCATCTTATCGATATTTTCATCCCCCTTAATTACCCTTTATAGCCCATCTATTCATCAGACCTTTCCCATTTCTTTCACAGGTTTGCTAATATGAGTACACCCAAGTGATCTGGTAGTGTTTGGTTTTAAGCCTTATGTTATTTGCAATGTGAAATCCAGCCTAATCCTTTTCTCTTCTAGATCCTACTCTAATTTATGTTCTTGTTTATTGACTTCATCTGTCAATTTCTAAATTCTGAAGAATTTCACTTTTCCTCAAAGAACACCACTACTATCTAGTTAACATTGATAAGTCTCTTGCCTCTCTGTTTTCCTTTCTTATTTGGTGGTACATACATTTGCTAAGCCTCGGTACTCATCTTTCGTGTCTAAACTACTTTGGGGGGTTTTACTCCCTTGAAGCTATTGGTCCTGCATAACAAACCTCAACCTTTCAGTGAAGTCTCCCCTTTGTAAAACACTGCCCCTTTCTGAGTGCTTTCCTGGGTATCGGACTTAACTATACCAGCTGCTGCTAGTCAGTGGCATGAGTCCTCTTAGGTGAATTAGGTCCTGTGTGTTACTTAAAATTAGATCAAAACTAGCTCCACCTTCTTTTCAAAACTCCTCCAAATATAATATACTTCAAATGTTAAGAAATCGGGCGTTTACCTTTGGGGCCATTTGGGAAGGCTGTAACAGCAGACCATGGACCTCTGTTATGAAGCTGGAAAGCTCCTTCCAATTGAAAGACCTATGCCCCTAAGCCCTCGAAAACCACTGCCAATTTTGCTAACAAAGTAATTGCCAGTGGTATCAGGTTGTTCTCCCCCATATGGAGTCTGCACTGGAGGAAGACAAAATCCATCTGAGAGAAGAGGAACGGTGGGATAAGAAGATATGCGGTTATTCTCTGGGTTCCAAAGCAAGCGTGCACATCCTCTGCCTCTGCAGCTGCGAGTTTCCGTCCTGCTTCACGCTGTCCTTATTCCTGATCACCCTCCCCAGCAGGTTTGC
>NW_010145582.1:0-18700 GCF_000699245.1 Pterocles gutturalis | reverse complement strand
GTTCAGCAGCAGATGCTGCAGCTCCCCAGTCTGGAGACTGGGGGGCCAGGGGGACCTGCTGCTGTGGGAAGTGAGGCTCCCCGAAGGGGCTTTCCCTCACCCTTTCCATAAGTTAGTTTTCTGCCCTGTTTTCCTTAGTCTTCTTCTGCTCTCCCCTGCTCACACATATCTCACCCCTGCCCCAGCCTCCTGACCCAGCCACCCCCTGTCTCAGGCTCAGCCCCAACTCCAGATAGCCCACTGGCTTCCAAAAATCCTTATGCCCAGTCTCCATGCCTGAACAGCTCTAGCTCCACACCCCCATTGCCTTCTTGAGTCCTCTTACTGTTTTGGGCCTCTGGTTGTGACCTGTGACAGCACACATGGCCAAACATCACCCACTTCCTACTCTTCCTCTTACTGTTTTGGGCCTCTGGTTGTGTCCTGTGACAGCACACATGGACAAACATCACCCACTTCCTACTCCGGCTTGCAGCATCCATGCCTGCTGCCACCTGGTTATCTCATTTGAAACACCCAGGCACTTGACATGCCAGGACTCAGCTGGCATTTTAATTACATACAGCAATGAATTACAGCTGGCCATTATAATTGCAGATGAGCACACCCTTTCTGCAGAGGCTCTGCTTTATACAAGCTGTGATGGATGGATGGATTTAAATCCTTCTTGTCATCACCTTCTAGCTTGGAGGGAGGAGGCCCTGACATATCTTCCACTATGGTGGATTTGCATATAGATCTGGGTTCATGTCAGAAAAATATTTTAGAGGCCCTGGAGCTAATGGTCCTAATAACTAACAGAAAAGATATCCCCCAGCTCTTCTATTGAGCTTCTTGCATCACTGCTGCTGAACATGAACCATGAGCTTGGGTTCCTCCCCAGAAACCCACCTAGGTGTCTTGTGAAACTGGTCCTGTTTTTCTTCCTTGTTGTGAACAGCTGATTTAGTCTGGTGGCACACAGGAAAAGAGCAGGTGCGTTCAACCTGATGTTCAGATTTAGAGGTTGTATAGCTCATTTTGCATTGCGGACCTCTCAGGGGCCAGAGTGGTAAGGAGCATGAATGAATCTCCACACACACCTTGCTGGCTGCACTTAAATCTGCCCCCATGGGCTGCGTACTTCTTATAAACTTAATTGCCTGGGATTAGGGTCTATTTCCTGGCACTGCTGTTCAGGTTAGAAATTCTTTGATGCCTGGAAAGCTTCTGCTGGACAGTTCACATCCCATCCACGGGGAGCCTGGGGCAGACGGTGGGAGAAGTGGCCACTCTTTGCAGCAGCCGCCAAGGTGCCCTTCGCAGGGGAGAAATGGCGTGGGTGAATTTGAAGCAGAAATTCTGGCACCAGGGATTTTCTGGCTGTCGGGAACCTGCTGGGATTCCTCTAGGTGGCAGGAAGCTCACACTCCACTGCTGGGGTGCCCCCCGCTACTCCAAACTCTGCCTGCTGTGCTGCTTGCCACAGCTCCCTGTAAGCGTATAAGTGAGGGTTATTCTGAGATGCGGATTACATTTTAAGAGTTGCTTGTCCACCAGCAATCTGACTGACAGGCCCCGACCACGGAGCTTGTTTGCTTTGTACCACAGGCTTTTGGTTTCTCACTAAGGTTAGCCACTAAGCCATTCCCTTCACCCTGGGTAATACCATCCAGGGTTTGCTTACCTATGTAGCAAGAAGAGGTTTACATGTTTTCAAAGCAATAAAGTCAGGCTGTAGCAGGCAAATATAATGAGCAACACATAAAATAGTTGGAATCTGGGTGCCTGCTCCACTGGAATGCTAAAAAAATGTTGGTATGAGTTGCAGTGGATTTGATTTTAAGGCACAAGTCAAGGGAGTGGATATTTTCTCCTGGTTGTGAACTCTGTATCTCTCTTTATCCCAGCGCATGTTTCTGACGAGCACCAGAGCATGTCCTTCAAATAGTCCCAAGCATTAGTTTGGAGAGTGTGAACATGTGTAAGTGACTGTACTGAGTGTGTACCACTGTGGTCTGGTCAGTCTGCTGTGATCAGAAGGGAAGGCAAGTCTGCCTTTGTACCCCCACTAACCATCACCCGGATAGGGGCTGACACAAACCTTTTCTCATGTAGACCCTTTTCCACCCTCTCTGTTCTGCACCTGCTATCAGTCTCCTCCCCATAACCTCTTCCCTGGGTGCTCTGCACGTGGTCTCAACCTGGGCTCCAGCTTCTCCCCCAACAACTCCCTGCTCTTGAATGAAATGGCAAACAGATGATGGAAGGCTATGTGCTGCTGAGGAACTCTGCTTTATATGTTTTGTTTTGTTTTGTTTTGTTTTGTTTTGCTTTTCTGCAGAAAATGTCCCTTTGGACATCAGCTTTAAGTTATCTTTTCTCCCTGAACCATGATGAAGAGGACCTCAGAAGGGCTGTGACTCTGGCTCTGGATGTTTGGTGTGGACCAAGTTACGCAATGTACTGCTGTGACATCTGGAGACTCATTTTGGCCCATTTCTTGGAACCGTAGTTAACATCCATATGGGGAATTTTTTTGTTTTTAGGAACAAGAAGCGCTATTCTAATTTCTAGTGTTTCTGTGACCTCATTCAATCTGAATCGTGTCCAGTATACCTCTAGCTGCATCATTTACAAGGATGAAGGAACTGGGTTTTTTAATGGTGGCACAGGTTGGTTAGGTGATCTACATATTGATAACATAAAATCTTCCTGATAGTAAATCATCACCAGAAACTTAAGAAAAAAAAATACAATTTTTCTATTTAGTTAGAAAATTACATTATTGTAATTGCATCTGTCATTTGAATCCTATGATTATTCTTCAAAGTGATATTACAGAGATTTGTAGTTATTATGATAATTTCAGATGGGATCAATACTGGAATTATGCACTTGCAGAGTAATTGTCAATCCAAAGAGCTCAAAGAACTTTGCCAGCATTGTTTTAACCTCCCAGCACTACTGTCCCAAGGAACATCTAGATGACCTAATCCCAGTTTTCAAACTGTTCTCAAGTCTGCAAAGAACTGAATGCTAATGATCCTGCCCAGTTTGCCTCTGCCCTTTACCCATGAGGCAATCACCTATTCATTCCAAAAAGCCTGAAGTAAAAGGTGTTGGTTTTGAGTCAGGGGGAAAGTAATGCTTGTGTTTTCCTGTGTACATCTGTGTGTAACTAATTACTTCAGACCTAATGCAATACCAGGCCTGATATATAACTCAGTAGCAATCAGACATTCATGCTGATGGAAATCAAACCCCAAACCACATGCAGCTTGCCCTGTCCTGTCACCATTATTCACTCTCCATCGCTGTCATTGGTCAAGACGTGTAGCTCTGATAGATCATGAACACATAAATAACATAAAAATGTTGCAAGTTGTATTATTTTTTAATTACATTGTTGATATTCTCAGGGATAAGTCCCTAAATTTTGAAGGAAAACGCCAAGAGCATGCATAGCAATTTTAAAGCACAGATAACATGGTCTGTAACTTAGCATTTGTTAACAAGCACAGTGTGCGATGCAAGTCAGCTGCAGAGCAATAAATCAATTCTTTACCATCTCTTCTATCACATTTTATGGGAGCATTTTGTTTACAGTGGATTAATGTCCTAACCTCTTAGCTTATTAGGGTGAAACACAATCAACCCTATGTAATAAGATTAGACAGTAAGAGCTTAACCCAGTGCTAATTTTTAAACAGTTTTCCACCAGTTAGAACATATGATGGGAGGCAGTAGACCAGAAACTGGGTATCTGTTCATGCACAGTAAGAAAGTAATCATTATTTTTCACAAAACTAACCAGTTTTAAGTAAATATTTCTTGTGCTTTACATTTTTGTGCTGCTCCACCCATATCTGGGCTCTTAGCTTTAAGAGGATAAAGAAGTTCAAATGGTTGGACATTAGTGAACAAGACTCAGTAAGATCCTGGGATAGGAGAGGTCTGATCTGGTTACCCTGCATACAGGATTAAGGAATGATGGACAGGTAACTTCAGTTTCTGCTGAAGACAGCATTTCATGTCGCAGGTTTTTCTCATCTGTAGCTCTTTGTAATGAATAACAAAATGCCCAATTACTTCAGATAACTATTCCTGAAACCCCGAAGTGGTGATAGGAAATTTTTTGCCATTGCTTAGTGCTGCATGTGATCTGATTTCTGCTGCTTGCCATTGGTGTCTTAGACTTGCTGTTATGAAATCAGGATTTCAGCATGTTGCATGGAATGCTGTCTGCTGCGTGCTTCCCTGCTGTCCGTCCTCAGAGGAGCGTGTTGATGGAAGCCCCCTTTAATCTTCCTATCAGGAGGGGGGGACAACATTTTGTAAGAGGTGTACGAGGGACAAAAAGCTAAATTTCTTGCATGTAATTGAAAATTCTCTCTTGTAGCTCTGAGACCAGAACTTGCTTATCATGAGGCTTTGCAGTTCCAGGAAGAGAGGAAGTTAGCTTTGCATAGTGGGAAACCACTATGGCTACATAATAGTCCCTTTAAAGAGGATTGCATGTTCCCTTGAATTTTTATATTAAAAAATCATCTCAATAGCAAATCTATCATTATTTCCTGTGGCCAGATTTGATCAAAAACCTTCAGTATAACAAGGAGCTTTTCAACAATAGGAAAGTCATTTTGTCAGTTGAACATGCTATATAATTAAAGGATTAACTTTTTCTCCGAAATGGAATTAAGAAACAGAAACGGGTCTGGAGTTAACTCCTTCACGGTTAGATGACTGGCCAGGGATTTAAAAGTGTAAAATCTCATCAGGAAATTTGCATTTTGTCTAGAACTGTGCAAAATACTGCTATGAAGATATTTTGGACTGAAATGTTGGGAAAATTTTCTGTCAGAATTTTGCTGGAAGGAGACTATTAGAGGAAGAATGATGTGAAAAGCTGGAAAGAGGACAAAGAAACATGTATTTTCCAGTCCAGCAAACTTTCAGTCTCCTCCTGCAGACGGTGATCTCAAACCCATACACATACTCACTGGCATACACATTTACCTAAGTTTGAAAATATGCAAATACAAACTTTGAGAAAATACACTGTTTCAGTTTTTATGTATTCAACATGGCATGTCTCCAGCACTTCATAATAATTCTGTGTAACTCATTACTGGGGCAACATGCATGTCTGAGCATCAACCACTTGCATGTGGATTTCTAGGCTTGCCCAGAACACCTGGACACTCGTCAGTCCTAGCAAGGTCCTGTGTCTATTTTATTACTGGTTTACTTATGGGCTGGAACTACTGAGACTAATTTTATCTTTCTTTTCAGAGGAAGTTAAAACTCTTGAAATAATCACTATTGTTTTAGAGAAAAGAATGCCATGGAAATGCCTGTATTTTTAAAGTGAGGAGTTTCTCATAAAGATTTCAAGGTGGTTTTTTACACCCAGATAACCAGCATCTTCTCACAGTTTTGTAAGACCTGTAATAAAATGCAGGATTAACAGGTAAGCAGATATTAGGAGAAGACTGCATGCATGTTCCTGACTGGATTGCTGTGAACAGCTTATGTTTCCTCTGGCTTTTGACTATCAGGATGGTGCAGTTTCCCTGCCACTGGATTAAGGATGGTGATGGGTCATGCCATCTGCACAGAGATCTCGTGCTATCACTTCTCTCACCTCTTCCTTTACCATGTCTGATGTCACCACTATGTCTTTGCCACCAAGGTTCATGACTTGAATATCTTGATGCCACCTTCTGCTTTGCAGGTAGCCTTACCTTTTGCTTGACTTGTAGCCCCTGGGGCTATACCTCAGCTCCTACAGATTGCTTCACAGTGGAAGAAGCATCTTCCTTCTCTCAGGCAAAGCAGTCATCAGGGCCTTCCTCTGCTCCTGCCATCTCCTTATGTCCCACGCATGCAGAGCTCCCTAGGCATGGGCTCTTGGCAATGCTGCGGCTCTTCTTCTTGCCTGCCATTCTCATCATGTCATGGCTGCCTTTGGGTGTCTTTGTTAGCCTCCTGTAAGTCACCATGGGGTCCACCATTGGTTTCTGTACATCACAGGGTCCAAGCTAGTTTGGAATGGTCTGGTTTGAGGATCACAAGCGGCATAGTCATAACAGCTCAGGGACATGTCTTGTTATCCATCTCCGTTCCACTTACCCTGGCAGAATCTGTGCTTCCTTCACAACTACCCTGGGTGTCTTTGGACAGTACTTTATTATGCCACACTGACACACTTTGCACTCAAAATGTGTGGTTTTCTCACTCAAGGCCTGGAGAATTGGCCTTTCTGCTTTTTCAGTGCTGCCTTTTACAGTTGTGTGCCTCCTGCTCAGTTTGCTCTGTGACTTGTGAATGACATAAGGTGCCAAAACCGTGGAAAATATTGTCCATCAACTCCAAAGATTTTTAAAAGATTGTCATGAAGCTGGAAAAGTGAAAAAATACATGTGTTTTGTTTGTGGAATGAGTAGTTTCATGTGATCTCTGTTTTTAAAATGTCAGTGCCATTAAATAAAATTAGAACTGAAGTGACATTGAAATACTTCATTTTGGAATTATCAGAATGCTTTAACTGCATCTGCTGTCTTTGCACTGAGAAAGGCTCCAGGCATAAAACTCCAATCAGCTCTATACAGTAGAAGAGCTTGCACACCAATTTGCGTGTCAGCTTGTCACAGTGGTGTCTCTCTGCTACCCCTCATCCCCGTCACGAAGCAAGAAACACCCGCAGCACTGTTTCAAATGGTCTTGGCTTTCCCTCAGGCCTTTCCCTCAGACCAGCTTCTGTCACAATGTCTTATGCTAAGAAATTATAGGTTAACAAACATTCATTTTAGGAACATTCTGTTTGTAGTGTTTTGTCTTGACACAATGCACTTTGTATTCTCCATCAGCCCCTTGTATATGTCTTGCTCCAAATGAACACTTTGCAACATGGAAGGAGTCTTTGGATAGAGCCTATTGGTACTACGCTGTCATTTATATGGAAATATTACGCTGTCATTTATATGGAAATATTAGAGCAATTTGTTAATCTTTCAGTTCCTTATCACAAAGTCGGAGATAGTCTCAACATGAACAAAAATCACTGGCCCACCTCTACGTAGCATGTCATGCTCTGCAGGAAGGGGCACAAGGACACACACGCTCGGAGACATGCGTGCACGCTCTGCTGCCCTGAAAGACTGAAGACTTCCCCAGCTTTTTCAAAAGAAGATGCATGTGTACAGTAGGGAGAAATGGGGTCTTGCATGAACTGTCTGTGCTCCCACAGCAGACATTTCATTGCATTATAGAATTGCACTAGAAGAACTGACACTGTTGGTGGGAAGGACTAAAACCCTTGTTTGTCTCTTTTGTGGTAAACCTGGGGCTGCTTGTTTCGATAGATAGAGCGGAGCCCAGCTCTACATTTTTTTCTGCTTTTATATAAGTACGAATAATGAGGCTTTACAAGAAAATTTTAAGCTTCTTCTGCCTCCTTCTTTTCAATAAGGAGTTCTAGTTGTTTAAAAAAAAAAAAAAGTTGTTTTTTTAAAAAAAGAAGCCTTGCCAGCTAAACAGACCTCATGTTTCCCCATTTACCTGTTTGGAGGACCTAATACAGCCTATGAAGTCTTTTGAACAGAAAAAGCAACAGATAAGGTTTATGACCAGATAGCTGACGATTCTGCCTTGATCCATAATTTTGGTGCAGAACTGTGTGGCTGCTCACTTCTAAATCTGAGAGAGTTTAAGGGCTTAGAGGATAGCCAGCAGTTCTGCTTGACTCTGTCCAGACAGACACAGACAAGAAGGATTACCTGTGCAGTGCTAATGCCCTCTAGATAGGTGATTTATGCAGTGCAAGATAATTACTTCTGACATCTCTCATTCCTACTTTGAGAAAAACAGAGTGATGATCTAGTGTAATTGTGTATAGATCATGATCATGTGGCTCCTGACACTGCTGCAATGTTCCCTTTACTCTGATTCAGCTCACATTAAAGCCAATCAGAAATTTTCTGCTGGTCCTAGAGGCAGCCAGTTGAGACCCTGCTGTAGAAAACTCTTAGAAAGCAGTTGTGAGATAGGCAAAAAACAGTCCCAGCACTCTTGATTTTAATGCATTAAGTGCTCAGTTACTGCTAAAGCAGAAAACCTCCCCTCACACTTTGTGCATGTGATTGAGAGACACAATCTTCCAGTGTGTTGCTCTGCTGTTCTGAGCTGCTTCCAAGAAGGGATAGTCTTTTTTTTTGCCAGAGCAACTCCAGGACCTGCTTCTGGCAGGCTGGTACTGTATGTAATCACTCTGGTTAAGTCTCTAGCCAGCAAACAGTGTCGAGTCAGTCTCAGTGAATCGAGAACCAGCTGTATCAGCTGAGCTGGTCTACCATAAACTCCCTGCAGGAATTTACGTGGCTGCTTACTACATTCAGACATTAAATAAAATACCCAGAATGCAAGTTGTTCTCTCCTCCGCTTTGCAGTTTGCACTAATGCATGTCATCCCTAACCTGAGCTGTGATAATGCAGCTATGCACAGTTCAACCATACTGCAAAAAATCCTGGTTCGGATGAGGCTTCTGATGACTGGTGAAGGTGTCTGGGGAGTGGAGGTCAGTGTCAGGGCCTGAGCATGTCCCACCTCCCAGGCTGAGGCTCTTTGGCTGGGAAGAGTCATTGTGGGGAAGCTAGAGGCAAGGGCTACCCCTCCATCTCTGGGGAGCTGCGTATCATCGGGAATGCTGGTCCCAGCCCTGCATCGTGGCTGTGGACTGGTACCTCTTGACCCAGACCCTGATTTGGACCTGCTGCTGGACCATGGCAAAGGTCTGGAGATGCTGTGGCAGAAAAGGAAGACTCTCCCTTCCTGGCAGATCTAAAAGAAACACCTGAATATATTGCAACAAAATCTTTGTGTGTGGCTAGTGAACCATTTCTGGTGGTCAGAAGCTGTTCCAGTGACTCTCACATTTTCATGAAGATGTGCAAAATAATGTTTTTTTATCATTTTTTGACATTATAGAGATAGATAATGCATTTTTTTTGTCTGCTTTCCACTGGTATATATTGAGCATAGCTTCGGACTTTTGCCTTACCACAAAACTATTAACCTATAACCATACTGGGCCAAAACCTGTATCGCCTAAACTGTTTAAATACACTGTAATTTAGGACTACTTCATAATACAATAGTTTCAAAGTGGATGAACTGGACAGGATTGATGGAGTCAAAGCATTAGTCCACACTGACTGGTAAAGTATATTGACCCATTTTAGGCTAGGGTAATTCCTTCTGGTGTTTTGAACCCTTTCAACTTAAATAATTTTTAAAAAATGTAGACTGAATCTTAGAAGGTGAATTCTACTCTACAACTAGGATATTTCAGCCTTTGAACGATTTTTAATAAAGAAGCTTTCTTTGATTAAGTTAATTAAAACATGTAAAGAGTTTTCTTTCTGCAAACTTTTTGTCCTGAAAGTGAAAATTTGACCCTGGGACGGTGGGGTGGAGGCTGGTCCTGCTCTTTCAATTTGGAAATATCAAAACACTTTTAATAAAAAGGAATTTTTTCTACATTCTCAATGGGAAACATTACCTTTTTGCTCCATCCAACATTAAAAAATTTCTGCATTGCTGTGATGCTTCATGGAAATTGTAGTCCAGCTGCCACATGCCCCCTCCCATCTGGCAGGACATTTTGGTGGGGTGCATAATGGATACAGTCCCCCCATGATGCACCATGAGGGATCAGTCAGATTACAGAGCATAATAGTTAATGCAACACAATCATAGTCATATAGTTGTCATGTGGGAGCAGACGGGTCATACAACTGAAACACAATTTTCTGAAAGCCACAGAGTTTGGCCACAGTTTGTTGTCAAACTGCTTCCAAATAAAACATTTCATCCCGGTTCAACATGCTGAAATATTTTATGTAAGTTTTCCCTAGAGAAACTTTTGATTTTTAGTTCTGTTCAATGTTTTCAAAATAATGTAATCAGTTTGGTATTTGGAAAAAAGGGAAGCTATTACCTGAAACTAGTTCTTAAAAAAAGGCAGCTCAATCTGTTCAGTAAAATGGCAACCGTTTTGCTTACTTCTCCTTGATTCTTACAAGAAAGTCTTCTTTAATATGGCAAGTTAAACTCATAGTTCATAGCATATTATCCTTCCAGTAATGCATCATTTATCCAGATAAAATACTTATGTCAAGACCCAGGATAGTGTAGAGAAAGATACCATTAACTCACACTCTGTACTGAATTATACTAGGGTATTAGCTTGAGATGGGGAAGATGTGTTCATTAACCTCAAGAAATCACATGTGCTGCAAAATTTAAAACTTTATGGGTACTTAACAACAACTGCCATTTTGTCTGTGTAGAAGAGGTACAGTTATATCACATATGGGTGATTTTAATCAACTGTACAGTAAAGTTGAAATAGTGGTATCTCTTTGTTATTTTACATGTTAAACATAATCTGGTGCCTCTAGCTGAAAATAATATTCTTAAACATCGATCCTAATTATTAATATAATACATATAGCATAATGCCACAAAAATATGTTGTAACTTCTTAAATATTTATACTATCTGTATGGTAATTTATCTTTGTATTTTTTATTGAGTTTATGTAAGATGATCTCCTCTCAAACATCTAAACAAAGCAACTAATATATTAATTGAAGCATTTTAGAAGTGCAGTTTACCGAAGATAACCTTCACTTTGCTGAAGTTTGATCTGCCATACATCTTTGAAGGGATTTCACGGTCTCTGTGGAAGAAGGAATAGCACATTGACTCAGAATTGTACAGTTTTCCAAAATGGTTCTCTAAGACTGGACATCAGGTGTGTTACACAGCCCTTGGCTCTCACTTTCAAGGCTACTTGAGACATTGACTCCCAAGATTCAGATGAAGCTATGGTTTAAATGAACAGCTGGTGCTTCACTGTCAATAGATTGAGTAAAACACCAAGAGAGTGTAAAGAGTTAGAAAAAAGCAGAGTGCTTTGAACAGGATTAGCTCATGCCACGCAGGAGCTGTGCTTATGCCTTCCCCCCTTGTTTTTTGTGGCTGTCATCTTGCTGCTGGCCATTTCTACCTGGGCACAGAAAGAGCAGGTCTGACATCCTGCTTTGATGATGTTTCTCATGTGGCTAGAGGACGTATGGATCACATCATTCATTCAGCCCTGTGAAAGGGGTACTGTTTTGTGTGAGCTGGGTTAGGTAAGCACCTGGATCGCAGGGTGTTTATCCAAAGCAAATGAAGCCCTGGAGCTTAGATTATGGCAGGTAAGAGATAAGATCAACTGACGCCAGCACAGCCTGCGGGAAGGGACATGACTGAGTGACAAGATACTCCCACAGCTCTATTCTGGGGCCCCTGCTCTCTCTGACATGGGAGCACTGTGACACATGGGAGGTGACATACCATCCCCTTGCTGCCTGCCCCCGAATGCGTCAGATGCAGTGTGAGGGATTGTGCCCCAACATCTGC
This sequence comes from Pterocles gutturalis, assembly GCF_000699245.1. Taxonomy (NCBI): domain Eukaryota; kingdom Metazoa; phylum Chordata; class Aves; order Pterocliformes; family Pteroclidae; genus Pterocles; species Pterocles gutturalis. The sequence goes on along the minus strand of NW_010145582.1, from coordinate 7,248 downwards.
AGCATGCTTTTATGATGACGAAGTCGCTCTGCTGGGACTCCAGGAGCCTGCTCACTCGGTCCTGCTGACAAATAACAGCTAAAATGAACAAACCATTGGACAATAACAATAAACCAATAACCCAGTCCAGACAAAAATATTATGGAAATCACTCATGACATTCCCGGGTGATCAGAACTCAGAAATGAGGGTACTTGATATGAAAGGCTAAAAGGATTAGTTAAAAAACATCTCTGATTAATAGGGTTGGATAAAGGGAGGAATTATAAAAAAAATTATCACGGTGGAATGGTTACTTAGGACTCACAGAATGGAAGAAGTTCATACAGGTCTCTCAAGCTGGAAGGAACTTTTCTAACCTGCTAATGTTGATTTTCTTATAAAACAACTCTGTGGGAGTAGCAGATGACTGAAAATTCTGATTTAATGCCAATATTTGAAGAAGTAAATAGAATAATCCCAGTGTATATATATAGCTGGATAGTCTCGCATAGGTGTTGCATGAAGTTGCAGAAATGTTGTTACAGCAAATAATTTCAGATAGTTTTGCAATAACAGACCTCGTAACATAACCTTGGTGTCTTTTCTGAGGAAATGTGATGTTTGGGAAAGACAACTTTGCTCCTGGCTTATCATCGTCATCATCATGATTATGTTTCACCACCATTGCCCAAAGCAGCCGTAGGGTTTGATCTGTGCTACTATGACATCTGTAAGTGAAATGTGTGGAAACTGGCAGTAGTCATTTAGGCAGTTTGGTAACACATCAGCCAGTCTAAGCTCTAATGTCTATTTTAATGCAGAAAACAGTGTCTCTCAGCAGACTGTCCAAAGTCCTCTAGAGCTAGATCCAATACGTTTGTGTCCTATATTCAATAAGCACAGTTAGGATGCTGCAGACTCAGCATGAGCATTTAATTACTAGTGTTGCACACATAGCAAAGAGAAGAAACAGAAAATTTGTCTGAGTCCCGTTTGGTGTGCAGACAAAAGTAAAACATTCCAGACTTAGAACTGTATTAAAAATAGAGAGTATAATAGACATATATTTAAAGTTGCTTCAATGAGTGTGCAAGATGATCATTCCCAGTATGCTTCTCAGAGATCTGATTTTGGCCAGACAATGCTTAATGACTTTTTCAGTGTATGGGAAGAACTTATGAAACCAGTGCTAGTGAAAGTGGGAAAGAATACAAAAAGGAGAATTTGTAAATAATTGCATGGTTACATCATTTGTACGTACTGATACAGTACTGGACCATAATGTTAGAAAAACAGTAAGGACAGAATATCCTTGTAAAATATGGAACTTTACCCTGTGGACCAATCTGAAAAACACACAAAAATCATATCAGCCAGCCCATGAAGCATGTGGTCTTATGACAACATAGCAGCTAAGTTTATGATTGCCATCCTTTATTGCAGAAGCAAGAGGCCATCAAAATAGGAAAAATCATATTATCTCTATCTCCAACGTGAATAAGAGAATTACCAAAATTTAGACCTCATGTCGTCACTTCAGAAAGGACACTGGGAAACTAGAGTGTGTTCAGAAAAGGTTTATAAACACAACTCAGGGTCTATAAAACATACCTGACAGATTAAGATTTCAGAAACCTACCTAGTCTATTTTATTTATCCAAGAGAAGATTTAGAATTGAATTTTTTCTAGCCTAGAAATGCTTACATGGAAAAATACTTCAGATAATGGCAGACTCTGATTTAACAGAAAAAAAAAATCATGTTTAGATGAAGTGTTTGAAAGCTGGAATGAGACAAGCAAATGAAAAACGAAGCACAAATCTTTCAAAGGGAAGCTACCTAAGCTTTAGAGTGATTTGGGTGTACATGTGGTGTATTTTCCCATACCTGATGCTTTTAAGTAATAAATGGATATTTATTCTAAAAGATACGTGTAAAGCTCAAACAGAAACTATAATCTCGGTGCAGAAGTTATTGTGCAAGGTTTTCCTGGCTTGCAAAAGGTAAGACTGTATGACCCTAATGCTCCTTTTGGATGTCTGGCTCCTGTCAGCCACATGAACGTGGTGGTGATATAGCTAAAGAGGATCTATGGTTAATTATGAAGCTTAAGAGATCCTCTAGGTAAAGTTATTCTAGAATTCCATCTGTGTTAACTATACAGCATTTTACAAAACTTTAAAAAACAGCTGCTCTATATTTCCAGAGCAGGACCAGCTGAAACTCATCAGAAACAAGATATGACCCTAACAACAGTTATGATGACTACTCTAACCTCATGTGATCGTGTTTCCAACAACTCAGCATGTGTGACAAGCCCTTTGTCCTGCTGCTCTCCTCAGACTAAACTGGGATTCACATGCTTCACATATGAACTCTGAACTTTAACATACTGAACTCACAGGAGCCCCCCAAACATCTCTAAGGTCCTTGAATTCAAGACATCTCAATATAACCCACGGCTAATCCTGAGAAGCTAAAGGCATGTATAAAGTGCTCTGACCGCTTTTGGGGGACAGATGAGAAAGTACTTTGCAAAGCTATATATTGATAGGTGTATACATTAGGTACAAACACACTGAGTGATGGAGTGGAAGTTATGTGCTTGTGGATCCAGAGCTATGATTTCATGGCCAAAATACAGTAAATCTGCAGATCTCTGCAAATCCCTAAATTATCCTGCAGTTTTGCTCTTCCTGTGTCATATAGACAGGTGGTCTACAGGAATCGTTTATCACGAAAAAACCCACAAAGCTGCCTTTGAATGATTCAGATACAAGTAATTCTGCCTGCAGTTAGTACAAGCAATGCCCTGTCCTCCTTGCCAGATGCCATAGCTGTCCCCAAAAGCCCCTTGCAGACCTGCTTTCCTCCTGGTAGGAGGGGATTGACTTTGTTTGAGTCCATTCTGCCTCACTGTGGGGAGATAGGTGGGATGGTAGCAGCTGATCTGGATGGGTCTGAGGTCATCCAAAGGTACCAAGAGCAGCTGCTGAAGGCAGAATCACTTGGGGTGAAGGGGCAGACAGAGGGACTGCTGGGTGCGAAGCTAGTTCAGTGAAGCTTTGTTGATCACCATCCTGCTGCCTTCTCTGGAAAGACTGAGTTTTTTGCCACTGAAGTTGCAAGCTTGCCTTATTTTTTCACCCTTCAGGGTGTTGACCCTAGATGCAGTGTGTCCCATTCTAGCATCTGGCCAGCCCATACCAACCTGCACTGCAGTGCCAGCCATCCCTGAGGAAAGATTTCACAGGGAAGCCACAATCCTTCAGATGTTACCCACCACAATTTGTGATTTCTAAGTAGAACATTCATCACCTGCCTATTAATCAGATGAAACTGCTTATTTAAAGAAAAAAAAAGTTGTAGGGTGTTCTCTACTATTCTTCATTACACTTATTTCTGCCAGGGCTTGTGAGTGATGACTTGTTCACTCTTGCTGTCCTGTGCTGGGTTAGGTAATTTCTTCCAAAAGAGCAGTTAACTATTCATGCTGGATATAAAGCTTTGAGGAGGGCTGTTTTTCTGCTGACCAAGTAACTGGAGCTTGTTGCATACATTAGCTGGGTTTTATTTCATTTTTCTTCTCCGTGGTGGACACTTATCACTGTCCTTTCAGAAGTCTCACCAAGCAAATTTGGCCATTCCCTAACCACCTATCATTGGACATAAAGATTCCAGATGACAGAGTGAGAAATCGTTTTGAAATCCAGACCAAACTATTCCCCTTCTGCCTTTGGACATTTTCAATGAGTCTTTTCCTCTTCTTCTATTTTATTTTGTGGTTGTAAGATGCTATGGTGGGGTAATCTGACTTCAGAAAAATAACAGCAAAGTAGAGAGAGGGTTGACATGGGCTAGTGCTGGCAATAATCCTGCTTTGAGGCGGAGGCTGGACTCAGTGACCTCCAGATGTCCCTTCAAATCAGCATTTCTAGAAGTCTATCAACTCAGCTTAAAATGTATCAGTGGAAAAATTCAGGTGAGTTTACTGAAGGATGGCTGGTTCTGAGCCAACCTAGTTTAAAATGAATCTATGTTTTTAGTCACCTTTCAGAGTGCAGAAGAGGCAAAGGAAATTTTGTTTACTAGAGTGAAAAAGCCATGTTGTATGACAGAGTTGTGTGAGCCATTCCTATTTTTATCCAGAACAGATTTGCTAGCTCTGTGTCAGAAAGAGTTAACATGGATTTGCAGGTCCTAAAGTGTGGGAATGTATGAATTTGAACAAATCCAGCTTCCCCTCACCCAAATCCTGTTGTGAATCCAAGGCAAGGTTCAGAGTTGGTAGTCCTATGGATGTCTGAGTAGGTTCACCTTACACAGGATATGGCCCGTAATGAATAGTGTAGTTTGAAGAAGAAGGTCTATGGAACATTATAGTGGGAAAGACTTTCAAAAACCACTAATTTCAGCCATTAATTCCTGTTAATTAGTTGCAGAAAGCTAAGGTGTCCATACTATGTTTGAATTATTGATGTGGTGAAAACTGTTGGTAACTCACAAGTTGTACATCCTTAATGCCTTCTCAAGAAGCTTATGTTACATAGCTTGGCACTTTTGCATTTATTGGTAGCAGTCAGACAGCCCAAATATGTTCCCTTTTTATCCAGTTAAACTGCTGTGTGGGATCAAAGCCAACTAACCTATCAAGTTAGGGTGCAGCAAAATATAAGAATAAGCCTTGCATTTCTTCTACTTTTCCTGCAAAATAATTTGAAAGGTGTGGTACTGAGAGTTAGGGCTCCCTTGGTAGAAGAAGCATAAAGTGGTAGTGCTCAATGCATTGGGTTGCTAGTGCCTTTGCAAAGAGTCTAGCAAGAAAATAAATCACCCGTTCTTGATTTATAATAGCATAACTTGAATGTAGAAAAAAGTGTGAGGTGAGAATCAGGCCCATACAACTTCCTCTTTGGATTCATTTGGATGAGATGGCAAATGCCCACACACTTAGGCATGATTATGCTCAATTTGCTATTTTGTGCAACTTTATTTGGCCAGCTCTGTATTTAGCAGAAATTGGAGACATTCCACTGGAGTCCTATATAGAAAGCCAGATGATTAGTGCTCTGTAACACAAAAGAAAGCACAACGCTTGTTGGAATGTATCAGGAGAAATCTCCCATCCCTCCCCAAACTCACATTAAAATCTGAGCTAAGGATTTAATTTAGTAAGTTTCTTTCACAATAGCCCACTCCACATGAAGACAATGGTGTCTTTCTCCTATCATTTCATTCAAAAAACACTTTTTTTTTGTTGTTGCATGAAACAATAACAGCTATGCAAATTAATTTTCAATCACGGGCCCAGAGTAAAATCCCAGCTTTAATGAGATTTTTGCTATTGACGTCAAGACCAGGATTTTATGGACTGTGCATGCACACTTGCATATGGATGAGAGCTTCATTCTGTAATCCACACCTTTCTTTCTTTTCTCTTTTGCTCTGACAGAGCACGTAGGTTCTGATTGAGATCCAGTTATCCTTTGTAGTGAAATTTCTTATCAGACTATAAATTCAACATTCCTTTAGAAAAGTTTGCAAAACAAGACTTGTAAAGATATATGAAATATATCCCCAGCTCCCTATGTACACATGCTGTATGGCATACCATTATATCATTTTCCCTAGGTCTGCCATAAAAGGCAAGAACTTGAGTGTAGAAGTCAAGGGGTGATAAATGTGTGTAATTCACTGAAACTATTGGGCTAATCTCATTCCCCCCACCCTCTTGGCTGAGCTGTGAGAGCCATAAGCCAGCTGGATGAACTCTCTGAAAGGAGGAACAGATACCAGCACCCTGATAAGAAACAGAGCATTCATTTGTCCTAGTTACAGTCCGAGAACAATCAACACCAGTTCTGCTCTCTCACAAGGAGGATAACTGTCTTGCACGAAAGATAAGACCAGTGCTGTATTTAGCAGCACAGCCAGATCCCTTGAAACATATGGAAGGACCTCTAGTGGCATGCATTATCTTTTATTTAGAAACAAGGCTTTGCCTATTGTGACTGTAGTTTTTGAAAGAGTCATTTGGACCCTGCATTACCCAAGCACTTCTTAGGTGTTGTATGTCGGGGAAAAAAAAGCTTTTGGTAAATGAAATGCAGAAGCACAGCCTATTCAAGTTCTTGTTTACATCCAAGTGTTTCTCCCTGCTGCTGACAGAAACAGGCAAAAGCCCATCTCAGACCATATCCAAAAGGATTTTGGAGCCTAGATTAGAATTAGGGTGCCATTCCAAAGCTGCCACCCTGAAACCTCTTGCAGCTACAGCGTGCCTTATGAATACCTAAAAATCCTTTGCCCTTGATGCTGTTATAATGCCCATGGTGCATAACAGAATGTATTAATAAATGTTCATGGGCACTTCAGCTATGACAGTGTTAAATAACTTGCAGCCTAAACAGCAAAGGCCACCCTTAATCCACGAAATCCTGCCAAAAGCACAGAAAATTTTGTTAAGCATTTGCAGAAAATACCTGTCCTTCCACAATGGAGCTTGGTATGACAGTGGCAGACACCATTTTAGATCAAAATAATTGTGTGAACATTTTAAATTGGGAGATGAAGGACAGTGTCCATTGCCTTTTATATAATAACTTATCTGGATCACTCCCTCAAGAGATGCAAGGCTTTGAAGTAAATTACATTTTCTTTCTGAGGGTTTTGAAGACACGTTAGTAAGGACACATTGCTTTTTTTACCCCACTGCAGGCTGGAATACTGTAGAAACACTCTCCAGCTAGCTGAAGATGGACAATTAGAAAGTAGACCAAGATGTGTTGTTGGTCCAAGAGAGAAAACCCATGAGAAGCACAGAGAATGTCCTGGTTTCAGCTGGAATGGAATTAACTTTCTTCATAGAAGCTAGTAAGAGTCTATCTTTTGGATTTGTGCTGAGAAGGCAGCTGACAACATACTGATGTTTATAGTTGCTGCCAGGACAGTCAAGGACTTTCCAACCTCTCTGCTGTGCCAGTGTCTGCAGGTTCAGGAGAAGCTGGGAGGGAGCACAGCCCCAGTTACTGGCCTAGGATTCAACCTTAGGTTTAGGATTGAGACCCAAATTGGCCAATGGTATGTTCCATGTCATGCATGTCATGCCCAGTATATAGATGAGGCTCTGTCTGGAAGCACTCTTCCCGGGCCCCGCCTCTCTTGCAGTCATCTTGCTCACTTGGTCAACTCTCAGTCTCTTGGACACTCAGGCTCTTATTTCCTTTCTGGGGTTGCAGTTTCGGGACTCTCCCTGCCCCAGGATCA